>NC_056726.1:458140876-458318376 GCF_019279795.1 Protopterus annectens
ATGTGAAAAAAAATCCAAGAAGATAAGAGCTAGTAATTCTGCCAGTTTTAGTAAAATTTAGTTACTGGCTATTAATTACACTGCCTGGATGCCAGCAAAGAAGAAACTCAGAGAGCCTGAAAGAAAATCAGCTAGAAAAGATGACAACAATTCATCCATCCATGTTCAACCCCTTCTTCCCATTTTGCACATAGGTTTGGGGTGTCACTCCAGCAGTGACAATCATCTCGAGCCAAGGTCTACGCAGATAGCTAGTCCTGCCACATTAGATCATTCGTATCACTCACTCACACACTCACCTATGGCCAATTTAGAGTGTCCAATCCACCTACTGCATGGCTTTGGAATGTAGGAGGAAACTGAAGCACCCGGGGAACCTTCTGGAAACTGGAGGAGTAAAGAAAAAACACTACCTGGGAAGAATACTACAACTGTTCAGCAAAAAGCAGTTCAAGCTCCAGCTTTGGTACAAAAGATGGCGTCCAGTAATTTAGAGGAAAAAATAAATCAAATGTACTCAGAGCTGATTAAAATCAACTCAAATAACAAATGGCTGGAAAAAAATGGAAGAAGCTTTGAACAGATATTCAGACAAGCTGATAAAACTGCAAAAATCAGAGGTCGAAATGAAGAAAAGACTGGCTGAGTATGAGACTGCTCAAGAATACCTGTTTCAAAAATGGTAGAGTTAGAGGACACAGCATGCAGAAAAAATTGAGGATTTTCTGCTGTACCAGGGAAACTGGAAGGAAAATAGTGTATTAATTTTCTGAAAGCTCAAATAAGCAGCTAGACTGGTGTTCCATAGCAGGATTTGTTAAATGAAAGGGCACATTGTGTGTATGTTCCAAACCTGACCATAAGAAAGCAGCCAAGACCTATATTAGTAAAGATGCCATCATACCAGCAGAAGGAATTGATCCTGACAAAACTGTGGCATAGGGGCAAAGTATTAAAAACTGGAGACAGTAGAGTATATGTGGAAAATGATTATTCACTGTACAAAAGGCAGAAGAGAAACACATTTATCTCATCAATCAGGGAATGTTGAGAGACAGGTGTGAGATTCAAGCTACTGTATCCACCTGTCTTCAGAATATTTTTTTCTGGAGTATCAAAGTCATTTTTTTATTCAGAAAAGGCTAAAGAGGAAATACAAATGTTTCTCCAACAAAAATGAGCCATCAAACAGAAGGGAACTCTGCTTCTCTTTCTTCTAAAACTCATAGAGAGACTTAACCAGTAAAACCTTTTCCACTGTTCCAAAGGGAAATGCTTGAGAGACAGCAAAAAAGCATAGGAGTTGACAAAAAGAATTGGCAGTACCTTGGACTTGAACCAGAGATGGGTTGGTAGCTAGAGATGAACAGGAGGAAGATCAGTGACACTGAAATTAATAAAGAAATGGGATTATACAGCATTAATCACGTTTATGAACCATGGCTTTACAAGAAAAAGTGAATGAGAAAGACTTGACTTTCGTTGACTTAGTTAAACGTGTGTGTGTGGGGGGGACACTAAAATGTTTGGAAGGACACTAAAAGGGAAAAAAACTGAAAGTAACTGGCTGAAATAACACATGTATGGTCTGAGGTGAGACTGTTAAGCATGGAAAAAAGAAAAAAAATAAAGACTGCTATATATATACACTGGCTCAGGAGGAGATAAAATATGTCATTGAGGACTGAAGTCACAAAATAATGACAGACATTTCAGTTTCAAATTTTACTTCCTTCAGAAAATGCACACTAATACAGTGCCTTTTATTCTAGCAACTTTTTAAGTTTATAAGAGTAATATTTAAAATTTGTCTTTATTTTGGGCCTTTGTCCTATTATTTTTGGCTTTGTCCAGATATCTTTTGTTAGCAGGTTGAGAGGGTTTGTTATAACACAACCACAAGGTGTCTATTCAGAGGTCTAAGCAGAAAACATCTTTTATAAAGGGCTTGCAAATTTAGAAGGAAGCTGAGGTGCCACTGCCTTTTTCAGTGTGACACTTAGTGGCCAAATGAGCCTTGATGGAGGAACACTTAAGGCAAAGTCAAACTTCTCCAATATATAATCAGTGACTAATGATGGAGGACTGGAAAAGGGTCTTGATTCCTGTGAGTTGCCCAGCTCATTAAATTCTTCCATTTATTAGAGTAATTCTTTCAGTTGACACCTTCTGCAAAGTTCTGAATACAGACATAGCTGCATCAGTCAACTTGAGGGCATGAAAAGAAAGATAACTCATTCATTAAAGGTGAGATAGCAGTCTCACTGATAATATGGAATATCCATTACATGGCCCTGCAGCAGGAGAAACCATGGCTACCTTGTTTAAAATGGAGATATCAGAATTAGAGTTGCTTGTAGATGTTTGAGAGGAGTATCTGTAGAGCTGTATAAAGATCCTTGTACTATGGAGCTCTCAAAGCATCCATGACATGATTCTTCATTTGACAGAAGAAGCAAGAAAAGTTGTGAGAACTTGATGCTTACCAAATGCAAATATATCTCAGATCAACTTCCCTCAGTCCTTGAAGAGAGACTGCACAATGCTCTTTCTGAGAAACCACTCATGGCTGCATAGGATTGGGACTTGGTATAATGGTTAGGGGCATTTGCCTCATAAACACAGGGTACAGGGTTTGGTTTTCACCTTTGATGGGACATTTGAATAGGCTTACAATAGCTTACAAGGGAAGCTAGCCTAGTACTTATCTAGGAGTATCCTGCTCATCTGCTTGGCTAAACAATTCAGTTCTCCTGTAATACAAACTCCAGTACAAAGTAAACCCTGAGACACAGGCCATTTCAAAAGTTTTCCTTGACCAACATATAGCAATGACTTCTTCCTTGTTTGTTGATCTGCAATGGCACTGTTTCTCTATTTTTCCTGGAAGTATCACAATATTCCTGAATTTGAGCTGTCTAAAAACTGAAAACATGATATTTCATAGTATTTCTCATTTCTAGATCAAACACTTATTAATCATAGTTGTAGTTTTTCTAATACTTCATACCTGAAAAACGTCAGTTTGCTTTATTCAGTGTTTTGTACTTAGTATATGTTTAATTTTGCTTACGCGCGTGCACACACACACACACACACACACACACACACACACACACACACACACACACACACACACACACACACATGCATTAAAATGATAGTAAAATCACAATAATGACTGGAAATTACATGTACTCAGCTCTTGGGAAACTGCTTTCATAAGACTTTGCATGCCCACTAAAACTGTTATTATTGCAAGCAAATTTTTATGTAATCCTGGTTCAAGTTCTTGGGCTTGCGAGCTTCTATATGATTTTCTCATCATATGAACAAAACAGCAGAAGTAAATGTTCTCTTGGGTCATGCGTCTGCAAATTGATTCCCTAATAGTTTTGGAAGACGTTTCTGTCAAATTAAATCCTTCCTGCATATCTGAAAAATCCTGACAGGACAGTCAACTGAATTTGTTTCTTCTCTAAGTTGAACTCCCAATACCTCCTAGGCATCTGTACGAGTAACCTGTTGAAGGTAGCCATCTGAACTGAGGTGTTCATATGGCTCAAAGCTTTGATGACTAGAAGGCACACATCTTTGGCAAAAACAAACTTTACTAGTATGGAAGCCAAAATCATACTGGTTTGAAGTTAAATCACTGTTAGGCAAAACTAAATGTTCACTTCTTTTGCACTTAACACACCATATATAGATATCTCTTCTTCTTTCTCCTTTACCCAGTAAAAGTGCTCAGCAAACATCTCTTTATTTAAGTCATGTGTATCATAACTCCATTTCCTAGCTTTCTATTCATAATTATACCCTGAATATCTATACACCATCTTAATCTCCTTACCTGATATCACTTCTTCTTCTCCCGCAGCACTCCACCCCTGCTTCTTTCAGAAGTGTGTATTTTACACAAATTCTAAGGGAAAAAAAAAAAAAAAAAATATATATATATATATATATATATATATATATATATATATATATATATACATATATATATATATACACACACACACATACATGACCTCTTACTAGTATCTGGCACTATAGCACTACATCATTGCTTGGAAAGCTGATGTATGATGTAATTACCCTTCTATGTAAAGCTCATAACCCCTGTTCACCTAACTATAGACCTATCTCTAAACTACCACATATTGCCAGAACTAGAAAAAATAGCATATAATCATTTATTCATCCTGTGAGAGAGAATTGTTTGAGGTCATTGGCTGACTGAGGTCACCTGGACTACAGCTTAGACTAAGCACCTCATTGGTTCTTTTGAGATTTCTTTCTTAAAAGCTGTCTCAGGTTTCAACTTTCTGTTACCTAAAAAGTTCAGTTATGAGTGTTCTGCCATTTCACACTGAACTGATTGAAGGAGAGACACTGAGGAAACTCGGAGCTATAATATATAACATTAAGTATCCTGTTTTTTGTTTATTTTGTTCTTTATTTCTTTATTATTTATAGCACTTTGTGTACTGTGCATTTTTCTAGCTAGTTTCACTGTGTGTGAGGTATTAACAGGAAATTGTCTACTTTTATTAAGCATCTGTTGGGTTGTTTGTTTCTGTTGCAGTTAAACTCTTTTTTTCTAGAGGCTCCTTTAGCTGTTTAAAACTTTCATTTAAAGGCTCACTGCTGCTTTTCAGCTGTGGGAAACATTTCTGCAGTTTGTTTCCCATGCTCCCTCCCTGTTGGTATAATAGTGTTTTTATAGTTGGTGGCTTTGCAGTTGCCCGCCCCTAGTGTAAATTTGATCTGGGACCCTTCTCCCAGTCTAGTGTCATTACCTCATTCTACCCAGTACAGGGAGAACATTTGAGAAGGCCAATCAGCTTAGTTTCTGCTACTCCTTTCTCTCTTTCCTTTCTCTCTTTCCACTTAAAAAAAAAAATGTATCTGCTTTTACTGTATTTGTGTTTCTTCCTACTTTATTTTGCTTTTGCGTCATCTTAAAAGTACTCAATTGTATTTATTACTGCTTGGTGTAACTCATTCTAAGCCTTTTAGTTTAAGCACTTGGGCTTCAGACCAGTTGTTTTACATTAAGAAGGTTTGTGGTCTGCACTGTAGTGGCAGAACAGGTAGCTTACATGCTTCTAAGTTGGGAACTGCTGATTGAGGGCTCAGTGTCTGTTATTCTTAAAGTGTATTAATTCTGGTTTAAGCACTTGGGCTTCAGGCCAGTTATTTTACATTAAGAGGGTTCGTGGTCTGCACTCTTGTGGGAGGAGAGGCTGGACTCTGCCCTTCTGAGCTGGGAATTTCTGGTTAAAGGCTTATAGTGCCTGCATATTTGAACTGCTTCTTACTGAAATTGGTACACCTTGTTTGTTGTAGCATAGACTAGATCCAGGCCTGCTGAATCTTGCTTTGTTTGTATAACTTGAGCACTAATCCAGGCATTCTTTAAAGTATTCAATTGTATTTATTACTGCTTGGTAGTAACTTGATTAAAGTGTAGCTTTCATTCTAAGTCTTTTGGATTAAGCACTTGGGCTTCAGACCAGTTGTTTTACATTAGGAAGCTTGTGGCCTGCACTGTGGTGGCAGGACAGGTAGCTTACATCCTTCTAAGTTGGGAACTGCTGATTGAGGGCTCACTGTCTGTTATTCTAAAAGTGTATTAGTTCTGGTTTAAGCACTTGGGCTTCGGGCCAGTTATTTTACATTAAGATGGTTCGTGGTCTGCACTCTTGTGGGAGGAGAGGCTGGACTCTGCCCTTCTGAGCTGGGAATTTCTGGTTAAAGGCTTATAGTGCCTGCATATTTGAACTGTTTCTTACTGAAATTGGTGCACCTTGTTTGCTGTAGCATAGACTAGATCCAGGCCTGCTGAATCTAGCTTTGTTTGTATGCTTGTTGTTTGTTTGCTTGTTATTTCCCTGAAACGCTAATTCCACCTAAAATGCGGATTTTCAATGCTTCTGTGGATCCCTAATGATATCTGCATTGCTTACTGTACTTATTTCCTTGTTTCACTTGAAAGAAAGTTACTGTTTGTCGTTTTTGCATTTAATTTACCTGTAA
This sequence comes from Protopterus annectens, assembly GCF_019279795.1. Lineage (NCBI taxonomy): Eukaryota > Metazoa > Chordata > Ceratodontiformes > Protopteridae > Protopterus > Protopterus annectens. Next base: position 458,146,922 of record NC_056726.1, read on the forward strand.
CACATTGCATTTAAGTTACCTGGCACTTGCTCACTAAAGCAATTAGATAAGTCAGCACTAAAAAATTAAAAGCACTACACCCTCACAAACTCCCCTTGAGTACCTTGTTCCCCATTGGAATTCCCAATAGTATTCTAGCATGTCCAAAGGTTAGTTATCAATCTCCTCTCCGGTTCAGCTGGTGAATCTGGGAATCTTGAGGCAATGTTACAACTGCCTCATGTACACAGACAACCCTCTTCTCCTCCCAACAAATTCCAACACATGTGAGAGATGCAACCATATAGCCAAACTGGAGGCTAAGCTCTCTCAACTCAGTACCGGCGTAACCAGTCAGGAGGAGAAGGAAACCACACTCACTACAATTCCAGTCTCACATAGACCTACCACAACAGCAAACCAAACACATAAACACACAAAAACATACTCAGAGGCTCTAAATAAAAATCTGCCTAAGCAGCAGAGACCTCCCAAGCAGACACCCAAGCAACCGCTACCCCAAAACAAAACACATGCAACACATAGCTCACAAAGCCAGTGTGTCGAACAGTCACAGCCCTTAAGGCTAAACAACACACCTGATACACTTGTAATAGGTGACTCTATCTTCAGGCACACTGACGCCCCGCCACCAGGCTGAACAAGGAGAAGGTCACGGTGAGCTGCCTGTCGGGCGCTAGGATCCGCCACATAACACAAGCACTCAGGTCACTCCAAGGCAAGTACAAATATGACTCAGTCATTGTCCATGCTGGTGTGAATGACCTGAGACGTACCTCCCTGGACTACATGAAAAGAGACATAAAGGAGCTCTCTGAGCATGTAGCCCAGGCCGGGATGACCCTGACCTTGAGTAGCATCTTACCCTCACCAAGAATGATGCCACAATATGAAGACAAGATGATCAATTTCAACAATTGGCTTAAGTATTGGTGTCATTCAAAGGGGATCCAATGCCTGTTAGCCTGGGATGACATGCTCGACAAGCCACGTTGCTTCACTAGGGATGGCTTGCACCTGTCACCCCTGGGCTTTCGGATATTGGCAAAGGCTCTTGCTACCCCCATAGTGCCTTTTTTAGGCAAGGCTCAAAAGACAAACCCACCTCCATAGGTATCACAAGGGAGAAAAAACTAGGAGTAATGCTACTCAACGCCAGAAGTCTAAACCTCAAAATGCACACACTCTAAACTCTCCTTAGCATGGAGAACATCGATATCTGTGCATTAACAGAAACCTGGTTCAAGGCTCCCGAGAGCACCCCAGCACTACCAGGCTATACCTCATACCATGCTTTTCGGCCCCAAAACTTGGACCGAACCACAAAAGGAGGGGGAGTATCAATATTCGTCAAAGATACCCACACCTCCAGGTTGGTGGCACAGCACGAAGCATCAGAGACTATCCATGTGCAACTAACAGTGGGTAAAACTGCCTTCCAGTTTATAGCCTGCTACAGACCACCCTCCCATACCTAGGAACCCCACTCGGCCTTCCTGAGAACACTGGAAAATATGAAGGTCTCTCCAAACATTTATATTGGGCGACTTCAACTACCCAAACGTAGACTGGGAGCATTACTCTAGCTCCAACACCGTAGCCCAAACGTTCCTAGAATTTATAAACTCAAATGCTATGGAACAACTTGTTACCACTCCCACAAGAGGGGAAAACATACTGGACTTGATCATCACCAACCTGGGGACTCTATGCTCCAGACCAGAAGTGTATCCCTCACTGGTAAGATCAGACCATAAACTAATCTCACTGGATATTCACATCCCGACCCCACCCCCTGCCCAGAAAACCACAGTGAAAAACTTCTCTAAAGCAAATTTCACACTCCTCAAAACCGAGGTGGAATCCTTCAAAGCCCCCGGGCCTGTGGAAAATACGGTCCAGACCACAGAATCCTTTATAAACGCATTCTATGAACACCTTCAGGAATGCATGGATCATGCAATCCCAAATAAAACAAAGACCCAATCCTCCAAAGGCAGATGTCCTGTCTGGTGGACCCCAGCCATAAACAAAGTATACAATAGAAGGAGGAAGCTACTACATGATAGAGCAAAATCCCAAAAAGGGAAGGCATCTCTGATCAGTATTAGCAAAAATCTACAGGCACTCATAAAATTGTCTAAGGCCAGCTGCGAGAGAAAAATTGCACAGGACAGTAAGGATAATCACAAGGCTTTCGTTAGTTATGTTAGGAACCTGGGTGGGAATTCCCAGATATGCTCAGAATTAGTCCAAAATGACAAAAAATACACCGAACCCACAGACATTGCCAACATCCTAGCTGACAGGTTCAGCGCAAACTTCTCCCCCCCACTCCCCACCAAAAGGGCAAATATCTATCCCAGCAGAGTGCTGCCCCCCTGACATCTCAGATGCTCAGGTAAGAGCTGCCCTCTCCGAAGCAAAAAACACAGCATCAATGGGACCAGACAGTGTCCCAGGCTGCGTCCTACATGAACTCCAAGAAGAGCTAAACCCAAACCTAAAACTACTGTTCAATCTCAGCCTTACTACAGGATATGTACCCAAAGAGTGACGTACAGCAACAGTGGTCCCTCTCCACAAAGGTGGTGCCTCAACGGATCCTGGAAATTATCACCCCAGAAGCCTGACTAGCTTGGTCTGCAAAGCTATGGAAAGGATCATCATGGACCTCATAAATAAAGATATTGGGGACCTACAGACACTGAATCCTACCCAGTTCGGCTTTGTTAAGGGCAGATCCTGCCTCTTAAACCTGGTAGATTTCTTTGAAACAGTCACCAAGGCCATTGACGAGGGGAAGGTGGTCCACACAGCATACCTGGACCTCGCAAAAGCCTTTGATACAATACCCTACTCGGGCATTATAGATAAGCTCACCAGCTTAAATATAAACCCCTGTGTCACTAGATAGGTTGCAAACTGGCTCAAGGACAGAACCCACATGGTTAGAATTGCGGGAGCCATGTCAGACTCCAAACCAGTTACAAGTGGCATCCCACAAGGCTCAGTCCTGGGACCTCTCTTGTTCGGTATATATTTCTTGGAGGTACAGGTCAACACGGAAGGGCTGTCGCTGACCAAGTTCGCAGATGACTGCAAACTGGGCGCCATAATAGACTCTCCAGCCGACACAAGCATCCTTCAAAAGGGCCTCATAGAAACAGACAACTGGTGCCAGAGCCATGGCCTCAAGCTAAACGCCAAAAAGTGTATAGTCATCCCCTTTGGCAAAAACAAAGTGCCCACAAATTACCACATAGGTGGTAATCCATTAAGTACAGAAGTAGTAATTAGGGACCTGGGGACCCAAGTTGATAGCAATCTCTCATTTGACAACCATGTGGCCAAAGTGGTTAGAAAAACATTTTATATAGCCCACCTAATCATGAAGGGATTCACATCTAGATCAGGGGAGGTCATCGTGCCTCTTTACTCATCCCTCATCAGGCCCATAATTGAGTACAATGCCCCTTTTGGGATGTACCTTACCAGCCACCTGTAGCAACTGGAAAGACCCCAAAAGTACCTCACCAAGAGGATCAAAGGGCTCAAACAGGTGCCATATGCTGCCCGGTTAAAGAAACTCCAGCTCTACTCAGTGGCATACCGCCTGCTCAGAGGCGATCTGTGCCTGATGTATAAAGCCATGTCCAACCCGGAATTAATGGACATGCTGCACCTCAGAAAATCCAAATCCCATCGAGCCACGCGCTCGAGAGACTTGAACCTCAGCACTGAAATAAATAGGACATGCTGGAGGGACAGATTCATAACCCAGAGGCTCCCTTCACTCTGGAATAAAATCCCAGTCCAGGTTAGGCAGAGTCCCTCATTGACTCTCTTCAAGAGGAATCTTGATGAGTGGATGGGAGATCATAGGTTTACCCCGGGTATCACTTCTGTGTCACTGTTAAACAGAGGCACAGTATACTTACCTCAAAAAAGGGCATAGCAAAATTAATTTAAAATGGGTGGCGAATGCCAAACACACTCTGGCTAGGCTAATAAATGCCCTAGGGCAGATAGCCTAGTATGAACCTATGAACCTGTGATACCTACATTATCCTGTTCAGGATTTTGGGAGAGAAGGACTCTTTCCTAGCACTCAACAGGTGTAATGCAGAGAAATAGTTTTTGACAGGACACCACTCCATTACACAAAACACACACCACACATCATCATGCATGTGAATGCATGTATATACACACACACACACACACACGCACACATAAACAGACACACACACACTTTACAAGCTCTGGAATTTAATTTGACATGTAGATCAAGTTGAAAACACATGTGGACATGAGGCAGACATGCAGTTTCCACACTGAACATATCAGTATGGATCCAAATACTGACACGTTACTTCACTCACCTGAAAATAACTCTTGATTTGGTTGACTACTTCATACTATTACAAGAATGCGCAATATGGATATCTCTAAAAGCACATTGCATTGGTTAAGAAATATCTTTCCTTTTCAGCATCCCTTGTAAAATTTGTTCATATATTTTTTAAAGCTGCTGTCTCTACCTCTAGGGTCCATAAGGGTCTATACTTGGCCACATACTGTTTATTTCTTTACCAGCCCAGTAACTATTGCCTGCAGTGATTTAAGCTAAATTTTCCCCTTCATAGCCTATTTATACTAAACTATAGTAGAGTTTTCAAAAGTGCTCACACAAAGTACAAAATGACTTCAGCAAATTCTTTCCCTGGCTTATAAATTTTTTTTTTTTTTACCTCAACACTGAGAAGATGTTTTTTGGAACAACGTGGAGATTAACCAAATGATTTTATTCATCTATAGCAAATCTCTGAGGGTCACACTCATCTGGTCCTGTGTGTTATGTGTGCACCTGGATGGATCTTACATTGAACTTTACTTTACATACAGAAAAACAAACAGTCAAACATTTCTCAGATTTATTATAAAATCAGTCATCTGCTGACTGCTGATTCACATTCCTCAGTTGGGAAAAATCTATTGATACCCATATTAAAACATTTCCTTCTCCTCATAACACTTATCAGCTCACAAGACAATGTACTGCAAAAGCTTGTCTGGCAGTTAGTACAGAGGATTAGGGTGATGAGCTGTTAACAAGCTACTTCCTGTGGTTTAGGGTCTGATTCCCTCAGCCTCCCATTAGCTAGGCATACTCAGTATACTGAAATGGGTACATTTTCTTCTGAGCATCTCTTACAAATGTCAACACTTAAACAGCACAGAATGTTTAGAACTGTGTAAATGAATACTCACAGTGTTGTAGTACACAAAGAATTCTCGTGCAAAAGGAATACACCTCTAAAACTACCTTGTTATGGAAATAAACTAACAGTTGAAAATAATGTGCTTCTTCTCATGTATCTGGGGGTATCATTTTGAGGGCTGAGTACATTTTTAAACCGATAAGTGGGTAGTGGGGGCAGCAACTTTAGGTTTGAGTACAAAATGTAAATCTCTGGCTACACCCCGACCCATTGACTACCGTGGGACTGTCAGCAAGTCACGTAATCAGTGCTCCTGTGCTGAGACTGAAAGTGGTCTATGTGGATCAGTGCTCTGCTCTGGTAAACAAATACAAAGATGCGTCTAAAAGTGGGCAGATTCGTCCCACTGGATGAGATGATGTAGCAGTGCTCATTAGCAGGCTGCATATGATTGTCATGAGTATTCTGCCCTGCTGTACACCTTTGGTTAAGTTATTTATTTTTTTAAATCTGCTCAGAGTCCACTTTAGAGCTGGGAATATGCTGCAGCTTTACCTTGTCTCTACTGGAAGGTGCTTGTGCTTGAAAAGAGATTGTCAGGTTTGATGGCCAATGAACTGGGCAGGATTAGCACTGGAATGGGTGCAGTTGAAGGTGTTGGTGTTTTAGCTTGGCTTTGGGTTGAACTGAAACTGAAATGTGTTGGGAGATGGAGGAGAGCTTTGATATGAGTTGAAGCTTGTTATGCTGGCATTCATGAAGTTCCCAAGATTGGTATCCATGTGTATATTATTTATGTGGATTGTTCGGGAAGATTTGTTTGAATGCCTTGAATATTTGTTTAAATGTTGGAAGTGCTTGGTTGGACTCTATTTCATCATACTGTCAATTTCCATTTCCTGTACTTGTAACTTCCTTTCTTTGAATTTTATGAATGCCTCTGGTTTTAATCTTGTCCAGATGTAGAAAAATAAGATGGACTGGGTTTATTACTACAGATGACTGATTGTATGTTATGTTCTAGCAGCTATTTTATTTATTAGCTATTAACCTTTTGCGTGCCATCTGGCAGCATGATCATTGACTCTAGATGATGGCCAGTGTTGATATGACACCCCAATACCATACGCAAAAATGTAAAAAGTAGGCTGTGGATGGATATATCAACCTTTTGTCTACTTTTGATTGTTTTTGCTATCAGGTTAGGAATATTAGTTTGGAAAGCAGCAATTAAATAACTGTTGTGACATTTAATTTTGTCATTTTGTTTGTAAGTAGATAACTGCTATTCACATAACATTTGCAAGGCGATTATCGCAATTTATTTCATTTATGTCTCTTAGTGACAGGCTTCAAAATTTTTTTATTCAAAGTTTAGTGTTTTGTTGTGAAGTGCTTTGGTTAATAAATATAATAAATTTGAACTTGAAGCCTGACTCTTGTATGCTATCAAATGTAGATCTGTTATGGGTAACACAGCGGTACAGAGGTTAACAATTAACCATGATTAGTTGGTGTGTTTTATGCTGGATTGGCTGACTACTGTGGCAATGTGATTATCAAAGGAGAGACTACTATCCACCTGTGTCCCAAGGTCTCTTATCACACTTTCAGTGTTAAGTAGACTACCGCCTATGTGGTAGTTCATGGGTACAGACTTTTTACCAAAAGGGATGACAAGGCACTTTTTTGGCATTGAGCTTGAGGCCATGGCTTTGACACCAGGCATCTGTCTCAGTGAGGCCCTTTTGTAGGATGTCCACATTGTTAGGAGTTTCGATTATGGCTCCTAGTTTGCAATCATCTGCAAATTTCATTAGCCAAAGACCTTCTGTGTTAGCCTGTACTTCAGAGAAGTAGATGCCAAACAGGAGAGGACCCAGGACTGAACCCTGTGGTACTCCACTTGACACTGGTCTGAAGTCGGATTTGGAGTCTGCTACTTTCACAGTGTGGGTTCTGTCAGTGAGCCACTTGACAACCCATCTTGTGACATAGGGATTTATACCTAGTTTAGTCAGTTTATCTATAATTCCAGAGTGGGGAATGGTATCGAAAGCCTTGGTGAGATCTAGATAGGCTGTGCCAACTACCTTACCCTCATCTATGGCTTTGGTGACCACTTCAAAGTCTATCAGGTTTAGGAGACATGATCTGCCTTTTACAAACCCGAACTGAGTGTGGTCCAGAGTTTGGAGATTACCAATGCCATTTTTTATAAGTTCCATGATGATACATTCCATAGCCTTGCAGACCAAGCTTGTCAGGCTGATGTGGCGGTAGTTCCCGGGGTCCATGTTGGCTCCCCCTTTGTGGATTGGGATGACCGTCACTGTGCGCCACTCAGTGGACACAAAGCCTGAGGTAAGGCTATGACTGAACATAGCACTTAGGTGGAGTGCCAGTTTGTTCTGTAGTTCATGTAGAATGCAGCCAGGGATGCTGTCAGGTCCCATCGATGCTGTGTTCTTAGCTTTGGAGAGTGTGGTTTTTACCTGTGCAGCCATGATTACAGGAACTTTGCACTCTTTTGGTATAGAGATGGGCCCTTTAGGGTGTGTGGGGGGGGGGGGGGTAAAGTTAGTACTGAACCTATCTGCCAGGATGTTGGCAATATCAATTGGTTCTGTATATTTAGAGCCATTGTGCTGTAACTTATAGCAGATCTGAGTGTTGCCATTGAGATTCTTGACATAGCTATAGAATGCTCTTTAGAATCAGTGGTGATTTTGTTTTCGTAACTAGCTTTGGAGGATTTTATGAGGGATCTCAGCTTCTTACTGAGGCTGACCAGGTAGTTCCTCCAATCATGGGATTTTACTCTTTTTTGCAATAGTTTCTTTCTTCTGTTGTAGAGTTTGTTTATGGCAGGGGACCACCAGATTGGCTTCCTTTTTTTGGAGGATAGCATCTTGTTTCTGTTAGGGATTGCAGAATCCATGCACTTGTGTAAGTGCTTATAAAGTTCATTTGTGGAGGATTCAGCAGTTGTACCTCTATTGTCCATCTGCATGGGTGTCGTGAAGTTTTCCACTTCTGTCTTAAGAAGTGTGAAGTTGGCTTTGGAGAAATTTTTTACGGTGGTTTCCCTAATGGGGGGTGGGGGCAGGATGTGGATGTCTAGGGTGATTAGCTTGTGGTCGAATCTGACCAACGAGGAATTGACCTCTGGTGTGGAACACTGGTTGCCCATGTTTGGTTATCTCAACTTTGTGCTAGAAAAATTAACACTTCCCCCCTTTTGAACCAGCAGCAACAGCAGACTTACAGTTCTTATCTTGGAAAACTGCCTTCCTGCTAGCAATCACTTCAGCAAGAAGGGTATCTGAGTTACAGGCATTAATGGCAGTGCAGCCTTTCCTTATCTTCCATCAGGATAGAGTGTCTCTGAGAACCAATCCTACTTTTATGCCAAAGGTGGTCTCCAGGGTATCCGTGAACCAAGCTATACATTTACCTACATTCTTCCCCAACCCACAGAACAGGGAGGGAAGCTACTACACACCTTGGATGTACACAGACAACTACGCTACTATCTGGACAGAACTAAGGCCAGCAGAAAAACTGACCAGCTTCTGGTAGCATATGCAACAGGAGTGCAAGAAAAAGCAATTTCAAAACAGACAATCTCAAAATGGATAGGAAATTGCATTAGATTCTGCTACTCATTTCATGGAAAGACAACTCCTGAAAATATCAGGCCTCACTCCACAAGAGCTACAGCCACCACTACAGCTTTCCTACGAGGAGTGGCTACCAAAGACATTTTAGAAGCTGCTACTTGGAGCTCCGTGCATACATTTGCCAAGCATTATAATCTTACTTTATACTCCAGATCCCGAGCAGGTTTTGCAACCGCTGTTTTACAAGGGATCTTAACTACACCATCATTATCTTAGTGCCTCCTCCCCCAGTTTGGCTATGGTATTCTACCCATATGTTATGACTGCAGATGCATCCTTGAAGGACATAGTACAGTTTTGTACCTACCATAAATGTAGATGTCCGATAGGTATGCATCTGCAGTCAGGATTACCCACCCTCCTTCCCCTCTGTGGTATTCCTAGGGTACTTACCCCTCTTTTAGCTAGCTGGGGGAATCCATTATGGTGTATTTGTTTGTATGTATATATGTATATATATATTTTGCTTTTTACTGTTTGGAATTTTCTACATTTATCCAAATTTAGCCTTCCTAGAGGGCATCTGGCATCTGGGGCAAGAAACACTGAGGAAAATGGCGTTGGCTGATGCCTTTATACCCTAGGAGCTATGACGTCGGGTGAAGTGCGACATCAGCCGAGGCCAGACCCAGACTTTGGAATCCGGCCGACCGAAGGGCTGCCTGAGGCAGGACAACCCATATGTTATGACTGCAGATGCATACCTATCGGACATCTACATTTATGGTAGGTACAAAACTGTACTTACCTTACCATCCCCTAGACATCCACATATGGAAGACAACCATTATATGGAGTGCAGTACTACAGAAAAAAAACACACAAGCAAAAGTGGATGAGTTAAGACAGGACCCTAGCTGGGTTGCTGCATAATCTCTGTATTTATGGAACTCTAGGTAAGGAAAGGACGCTGATAAAGGAAGCAGTTCAGGGATGCATCTGGCAGAATTAACTGTAACAAAGATAAGAGTTTTTCAAAATAAAAAATGTCAAGACTGCTAAAACTTCCAATATGACGGCAGACTGATCAACAGCTTAATTTCACCTTTCCCAATGTGAAAAAGAATCCAAGAGATAAGGGCTAGTAATTCTGCCAGTTTTAGTAAAAGTTAGTTACTGGCTATTAATTACTCTGCCTGGATGCCAGCAAAGAAGAAACTCAGAGAGCCTGAAAGAAAATCAGCTAGAAAAGGTGACAACAATCTATCCATCCATCCTCAACCCCTTCTTCCCATTTTGCACATAGGGTTGGGGTGTCACTCCATCAGTGACAATCATCTCAAGCCAAGGTCTACGCAGATAGCTAGTCCTGCCACATTAGATCATTCGTATCACTCACTCACACACTCACCTATGGCCAATTTAGAGTGTCCAATCCACCTACTGCATGGCTTTGGAATGTAGGAGGAAACCGAAGCACCCGGGGAACCTTCTGGAAACTGGAGGAGTAAAGAAAAAACACTGCCTGGGAAGAATACTACAACTGTTCAGCAAAAAGAAGTTCAAGCTCCAGCTTTGGTACAATAGATGGTGTCCAGTAATTTAGAGGAAAAAATAAATCAAATGTGCTCAGAGCTGATTAAAATCAACTCAAATAACAAATGGCTGGAAAAAAATGGAAGAAGCTTTGAACAGCTATTCGGACAAGCTGATAAAACTGCAAAAATCAGAGGTCGAAATGAAGAAAAGACTGGCTGAGTATGAGACTGCTCAAGAATACCTGTTTCAAAAATGGTAGAGTTAGAGGACACAGCATGCAGAAAAAATTGAGGATTTTCTGCTGTACCAGAGAAACTGGAAGGAAAAGAGTGTATTCATTTTATGAAAGCCCAAATAAGCAGCTAGACTGGTGTTCCATAGCAAGATTTGTTAATTGAAAGGGCACATTGTGTGTATCTTCCAAACCTGACCATAAGAAAGCAGCCAATACCTATATTAGTAAAGACGCCATCATACCAGCAGAAGGAGTTGATCCTGACAAAACTGTGGCATAGGGGGAAAGTATTAAAAACTGGAGACAGTAGAGTGGAAAATGATTATTCACCGTACAAAAGGCAGAAGAGAAACACATTTATCTCATCAATCAGGGAATGTTGAGATACAGGTGTGAAATTCAAGCTACTGTATCCAGCTGTCTTTAGAATATTTTTTTTGGAGTATCAAAGCCATTTTTTGATTCAGAAAAGGCTAAAGAGGAAATACAAATGTTTCTCCAACAAAAATGAGCCATCAAACAGAAGGGAACTGCTTCTCTTTCTTCTGATACTAAAACTCATAGAGAGACTTAACCAGTAAAACCTTTTCCACTGTTCCAAAGGAAAATGCTTGAGAGACAGCAAAAAAGCATAGGAGTTGACAAAAAGAATTGGCAGTACCTTGGACTTGAACCAGAGATGGGTTGGTCGCTAGAGATGAACAGGAAGAAGATCAGTGACACTGAAATTAATGAAGAAATGGGATTATACAGCATTAATAACATTTATGAACCATGGCTTTACAAGAAAAAGTGAATGAGAAAGACTTGACTTTCATTGACTTAGTTAAACGTGTGTGTGGGGGGACACTAAAATGTTTGGAAGGACACTAAAAGGGAAAAAAACTGAAAGTAACTGGCTGAAATAACACATGTATGGTCTGAGGTGAATCTGTTAATAAGCATGGAAAAAAGAAAAAAAAAATAAAGACAGCTATATATACACTGGCTCAGGAGGAGATAAAATATGTCATTGAGGACTGAAGTCACAAAATAATGACAGACATTTCAGTTTCAAATTTTACTTCTTTCAGGAAAATGCACACTAATACAACACCTTTTATTCTAGCAACTTTTTAAGTTTATAAGAGTAATATTTAAAATTTGTCTTTATTTTGGGCCTTTGTCCTCCTATTATTTTTGGCTTTGTCCAGATATCTTTTGTTAACAGGTTGAGAGGGTTTGTTATAACACAACCACAAGGTGTCTATTCAGAGGTCTAAGCAGAAAACATCTTTTATAAAGGGCTTGCAAATTTAGAAGGAAGCTGAGGTGCCACTGCCTTTTCCAGTGTGACACTTAGTGGCAAAATGAGCCTTGATAGAGGAAAACTTAAGGCAAAGTCAGACTTCTCCAATATATAATCAGTGACTAATGATGGAGGAGTGGAAAAGGGTCTTGATTCCTGTGAGTTGCCCAGCTCATTAAATTCTTCCATTTATTAGAGTAATTCTTTCAGTTGACACCTTCTGCAAAGTTCTGAATACAGACATAGCTGCATCAGTCAACTTGAGGGCATGAAAAGAAAGATAACTCATTAATTAAAGGTGAGATAGTAGTCTCACTGATGATATGGAATATCCATGACATGGCCCTGCAGCAGGAGAAACCATGGCTACCTTGTTTAAAATGGAGATATCAGAATTAGAGTTGCTTGTAGATGTTTGAGATGAGTATCTGTAGAGCTGTATAAAGATCCTTGTACTATGGAGTTCTCAAAGCATCCATGACATGATTCTTCATTTGACAGAAGAAGCAAGAAAAGTTGTGAGAACTTGATGCTTACCAAATGCAAATAGATCTCAGATCAACTTCCCTCAGTCCTTGAAGAGAGACTGCACAATGCTCTTTCTGAGAAACCACTCATGGCTGCATAGGATTGGGACTTGGTATAATGGTTAGGGGCATTTGCCTCATAAACACAGGGTACAGGGTTCGGTTTTCACATTTGATGGGACATTTGAATAGGCTTACAATAGCTTACAAGGGAAGCTAGCCTAGTACTTATCTAGGAGTATCCTGCTCATCTGCTTGGCTAAACAATTCAGTTCTCCTGTAATACAAACTCCAGTACAAAGTAAACCCTGAGACACAGGCCATTTCAAAAGTTTTCCTTGACCAACATTTAGCAATGACTTCTTCCTTGTTTGTTGATCTGCAATGGCACTGTTTCTCTATTTTTCCTGGAAGTATCAATATTCCTGAATTTGAGTTGTCTAAAAACTGAAAACATGATATTTCATAGTATTTCTCATTTCTAGATCAAAACACTTATTAATCATAGTTGTAGTTTTTCTAATACTTCATACCTGAAAAACGTCAGTTTGCTTTATTCAGTGTTTTGCACTTAGTATATGTTTAATTTTGCTTACGGGCACACACACACACACACACACACACACACACACACACACACACACACACACAAAGATGCATTAAAATGATAGTAAAATCACAATAATGACTGGAAATTACATGTACTCAGCTCTTGGGAAACCACTTTCATAAGACTTTGCATGCCCACTAAAACTGTTATTATTGCAAGCAAATTTTTATGTAATCCTGGTTCAAGTTCTTGGGCTTGCGAGCTTCTATATGATTGTCTCATCATATGAACAAAATAGCAGAAGTAAATGTTCTCTTGGGTCATGCATCTGCAAATTGATTCCCTAATAGTTTTGGTTTGGAAGATGTTTCTGTCAAATTAAATCCTTCCTGCACATCTGAAAAATCCTGACAGGACAGTCAACTGAATTTGTTTCTTCTCTAAGTTGAACTCCCAATACCTCCTAGGCATCTGTATGAGTAACCTGTTGAAGGTAGCCATCTGAACTGAGGTGTTCATATGGCTCAAAGTTTTGATGACTAGAAGGCACACATCTCTGGCAAAAACAAACTTTACTAGTGTTTTGTTGTGAAGTGCTTTGGTTAATAAATATAATAAATTTGAACTCGAACCCTGACTCTTGTATGCTACCAAATGTAGATCTGTTATGGGTAACACAGTGGTACAGAGGTTAACAATTAACCATGAGCAGTTGGTGTGTTTTATGCTGGATTGGCTGACTACTGTGGCAATGTGATTATCAAAGGAGAGACTACTGTCCACCTGTGTCCCAAGGTCTCTTATCACACTTTCAGTGTTAAATAGACTACCGCCTATGTGGTAGTTCATGGGTACAGACTTTTTACCAAAAGGGATGACAATGCACTTTTTTGGCATTGAGCTTGAGGCCATGGCTTTGACACCAGGCATCTGTCTCAGTGAGGTCCTTTTGTAGGATGTCCACATTGTTAGGAGTTTCTATTATGGCTCCTAGTTTGCAGTCATCTGCACATTGCATTAGCCAAAGACCTTCTGTGTTAGCCTGTACTTTAGAGAAGTAGATGCCAAACAGGAGAGGACCCAGGACTGAACCCTGTGGTACTCCACTTGACACTGGTCTGAAGTCGGATTTGGAGTCTGCTACTTTCACAGTGTGGGTTCTGTCAGTGAGCCACTTGACAACCCATCTTGTGACATAGGGATTTATACCTAATTTAGTCAGTTTATCTATAATTCCAGAGTGGGGAATGGTATCAAAAGCCTTGGTGAGATCTAGATAGGCTGTGCCAACTACCTTACCCTCATCTATGGCTTTGGTGACCACTTCAAAGTCTATCAGGTTTAGGAGACATGATCTGCCTTTTACAAACCCGAACTGAGTGTGGTCCAGAGTTTGGAGATTACCAATGCCATTGTTTATAAGATCCATGATGATACGTTCCATAGCCTTGCAGACCAGGCTTGTCAGGCTGATGTGGCGGTAGTTCCCGGGGTCCATGGTGGCTCCCCCTTTGTGGATTGGGATGACCGTCGCTGTGCACCACTCAGTGGACACAAAGCCTGAGTTAAGGCTATGATTGAACATGGCACTTAGGTGGAGTGCCAGTTCATTCTGTAGTTCATGTAGAACGCAGCCAGGGATGCTGTCAGGTCCCATGGATGCTGTGTTCTTAGCTTTGGCGAGTGTAGTTTTTACCTGTGCAGCCCTGATTACAGGAACTTTGCACTCTTTCAGTATAGAGATGGGCCCTTTAGGGTGTGAGAGGGGGGTAAAGTTAGTACTGAACCTATCTGCCAGGATGTTGGCAATATCAATTGGTTCTGTATATTTAGTGCCATTGTGCTGTAACTCATAGCAGATCTGAGTGTTGCCATTGAGATTCTTGACATAGCTATAGAATGCTCTTTAGAATCCGTGGTGATTTAGTTTTTGTAACTAGCTTTGGAGTATTTTATGAGGGATCTTAGCTTCTTACTGAGGCTGACCAGGGAGTTCCTCCAATCATGGGATTTTACTCTTTTTTGCAATAGTTTCTTTCTTCTGTTGTAGAGTTTGTTTATGGCACGGGACCACCAGATTGGCTTCCTTGTTTTGGAGGATAGCATCTTGTTTCTGTTAGGGATTGCAGAATCCATGCACTCGTGTAAGTGCTTATAACGTTCATTTGTGGAGGATTCAGCAGTTGTACCTCTATTGTCCATCTGCATGGGTGTCATGAAGTTCTCCACTTCTGTCTTAAGAAGTGTGAAGTTGGCTTTGGAGAAATTTTTTACGGTGGTTTCCCTAATGGGAGTGGGGGCAGGATGTGGATGTCTAGGGTGATTAGCTTGTGGTCGAATCTGACCAACGAGGAATTGACCTCTGGTGTGGAACACTGGTCACCCATGTTGGTAATGACCAGGTCTAAGATATTGCTGCCCCTGGTGGGGGGTGTGGATAAGTTGATCCAAGGTGATGGAATTTATGAATTCCAGAAAACGTTGAGCAAAAGAGTTGTTACATGAGTAGTTTTCCCAATTAATAGTGGGATTGTTGAAATCACCCATTATTAGGGTGTTAGGTTGTACCCTAATATTTTCCAGTGTATCAAGAAATGAGGAGTGGGAATCCTGGGGCATGGTGGGGGATCTGTAGCAAGCTATAATTTGGATTGCGGTCTTACCCAGAGTAGTTGCACTTAGATAATCTTGGATGCATTATGCTGAGCAACTAGCCTGGAGGTGTGGATATCCTTAATGAATATGGAC
Source organism: Protopterus annectens (assembly GCF_019279795.1). NCBI lineage: Eukaryota > Metazoa > Chordata > Ceratodontiformes > Protopteridae > Protopterus > Protopterus annectens. The sequence goes on from NC_056726.1 coordinate 458,162,657, forward strand.
ACACCTCCGCCTTTAGTGTTTCAGTCCAGGTTAGGTTGCCGAAAGGTGTGTTATGAATTATAGCCTGGTAATGCAGGTGTGCTCTCTGGAACCTTGAACCAGGTCTCTGTCACTGCACAGATGTTGATGTTCTCCATTTTAAGGAGTACCTCGAGTGAGTGCATTTTGAGGTTTAGACTTCTAGCATTGAGTAGCATTACCCTCAGATTTTGCTTGCTTGTACATGTTATAGTGGTGAATTTGTCATTTGACCCTTGCCTAAAAAGGCACTATAGGGGTGGCAAGAGCCTTAGCCAGTATCCGGAATCCCAAGGGTGACAGGTGCAGGCCATCTCTGGCAAAGCATCGTGGTCTGTTGATAATGTCATCCCAAGCAGACAGATACTAGATCCCCTTAGAATAGCACCAGAAGCTTATCCAATTGTTGAACTCAATCATTTTGTCCTTGTACTGTGGTATAATTCTGTGTGAAGGCAGGATGCTACTCAGGGCTAGGGTCATACCTGCCTGGGCTACAAGATTGGACAGCTCCTCCATGTCTCTTTTCATGTAATCCAGGGAGGTACGTCTCAGGTCATTCACACCAACATGGACAATGACAGAGTCATACTTGTACTTGCTGTGGAGTGACCTGAGTCCGTGCATTATGTGGTGGATCCTGACACCTGACAGGCAGCTGACAGTAACTTTCTCCTTGTTTAGCCTGCTTCATCCTCCAAAGCACATGAAGTCTTTTCCTCAGATCCCATTAAGGAATCTGCCCCTACCCACTATGACGTCCCCCCCATATGAACAACATCCCCACCTCCTGGGAGGGGTGAGTGGGCCATGACTCTTTGCTCCTTCCCCTCTCTGCTTGGACCATTCAGTGCTAGGGCCACTAATCATTTGCCACTTGCCTGGGTCATGGTCAGTGCTCCATACTTCTGTGCCACAGAGCCAGACTTGGTGCATGTGTTTTTAGGTAACATAATCGGGTCATCTGTCATTGTTATTGTAATTAATGTGCACCAGTTTACAGTATTATACTGTCTCTAATTTTAGACACGCTTAGGTTTTTAAGATTTCTAACCTTGATAGTACATGGTAATGAGAAGACTGGTGTGGGGGTTCATGTGGTGCAAGGGGCAAGATGGTCAGTAAGTGAAGTGTCAATAAATAAATTTGGTAGTGTTCCTGTCTGTGTAAAGTGGTGGGGTATGTAGCGAGGATTCAGTCATGGGCATAATAGCAATGTACCCAGATGAAAGAGGAATACATTCATAACAGACAAAAGCAATGCAATCATTTGTGATATACTGCAAAACTGATTGGTCCAGGGTATGTTAGTGTCTCCAAGAATTATGTTTTTGTTCAAGGGTTTTTTTCCAGTGGGTGACATTAATGTGATCAGTGAGACAGATTTTATTCTGTGATGTTGCCAACAACACTGGACTAAAATAATTAGGTATGACATTGCGGCAAGCTGACTTATTTCCCAGACATACACATATTGCAAATTGTGCATGACCTAGGTTTTCAAATATAACAACAGTGGAGTGTGGGAATAAAAGGACCTCAAAAATAAATGTTATCACATTTTATTACAAGTGTAAGTTGTATAAAGGCCAGAGGACATGCAAGTCAGAGTTAACAATCAGCTGGCCTCTACATCTGACCCTATCATGTCAGCTCAGTGCTGTCAGATATTTCACTGTAAGGCTTTTTCTCCACGGAAGGATAAGACATAATCTTCTAACCAGGCTAGAGTTTTGTGAGTAGACTTCAGCCTTGTCCTTTATAAGGTAAAAGTGCACAGCGTTTGGCTGCTTTGTGTGACCTGTGTGTGTAGTAACTAAGTGGAGATCTCAACTCTTAAGGTCTGATGGCTGGCTGTTCTCATTGTGAGAGGCTATTTTTCCCATTATCACTCTCTATTCTTTTCCTGTAATTTTTTTTTCTGTATACAGTCTGGAAGGCTTAATTTATTGCTGTTACTCTAGGACATTAATCGTATTTATATGACAAGAATGCAGTGGTTTAGTAGGTCTGTTTAGATCTGGAATTCAGTATTTATTTATGTATATTTTTCTTTTCTTCTTTCCTGCCTTAGTGATTGCCAAGCTCCTCTCTCTCGCTGCTGTCCCATAAAGTTCACTTGTTTCTTTAGGAGCTGAGAGCTGAGCAGCAAAGAGCCTAGCCATTACCTATCGGATCCCATGGAATTTTGTAACTTTAAAGCCTTAACCGTTTTGTACATGCCCATAACCTCTCCAAGGTTCGGCATGCAGTGGGTGCCTGTCAGGGTTTATCACTTGTTTCTGCAAGCGACATAACTCCACAAGACTGCCCTGCACCCTTGAAGCTAGAATTCCCATTGGATCTTTGGTCCCCCTAAGGCTTCTATAATGGAAATAAGCACCTGGACATACAGTCTGCCCCCTCCTCCACAAACAGGAGAGCTGGCAAAGCTGCACATTTCTCCCTTCCTCCATGATAGCTTTAGCAAGTACACAAGCCACTGCTCAAATGTGGGTCATACGGGTCATAGTCAGGACTTTCTCTCCCTATGACAAAGGAGACAGCTAGAATTTAGTTAGTTGATTGCTAAAACTAGTGGCACTTAAGTGGATTATTTTATTCTCTTGTTTCCACTACACTAGTTGCCATGCAGTAGGTAAGGTGGATATTTTGCTTAACTATGCATTTGTCATCCTGGATTGCTTCCTACTTATCTATAGTGGGAACTTAGCAAATGTGTTCAGTGTACCTCTCTATGGATTCTTTTAGATACACATATTTTATCAGGTATTTTGGCAATAAGTTTTTGCTTGTAGGCTAAGAGTGATAAAAAACAGTTTTAATCAATTAAGTTTGATTATTGCTGTTAATTTATAAGTTTTGATATTATGACTTCATAAGTGATAGTTTATTTTAAATTACAGTAAGATTGCAGTTAATTTCCATTACAAAGCCAACTAAAACAATTCTGTAGTGTGAGAAACATTTTACTCATGTATTAATCTTATTTAGTTGTCTTCATTCTGGACCAGATGGCCTTCTTTACAGCCATGACATTTTTCAATAATGTATGAAATAATTTACTTAAAAGTACAGGAAATAATATTCAACATAAACAATAAATAATATAGACTGTAGCAGAATACATAAAGGGCCAGGTAATCTTTGACAATACATTAATGATTTCAGATAATTTACAGTAGCTTTTGTGCAAGGAAGTGAGGCAAAGCCCAAACTAGATTTGGTTATTCTAACATCACTTTGGTGAAATGCTTCACTAAATATACATTTTCAGCGGAGGCCCAGGGAGAAACACTCCAGACCCATATCTTTGGAATAAATGCTGTATAGTTTTAATTGGATGGACACAATGATAAGCAGCACCTTAGGTCCACTGGGATACAGTTACAATGTGTTTTTGATGCCAGTGTTAACGTTGTGCAGCTGATATTTAGAGTAAGAAGCAGTATGTGAAGTACTGTATGAGGTACAAGACACTAGATAGATGGGGATGCCTAGTAGGTCCTTCAAACCACACTTCTTTGGAAAGTAATGCTCAATTGCCTGGAAATAGTAACTTACTAACTGGCAAGGCTACCATCATCTTATCTCTGTGAGCAAAGGCTAACCATTTTGCTTTAGCCAAAGGGATGAAGCTATATTCCCTCTTTAGAGAGTTTGCTGTAAAGCTGTAGACCCTGTTTTGGATGTGAGGTAGTAATTTAATGTTGACTGCAAGGGATGCCATGATCAAGGGGTGAATGCATTCTAGAATGGCAACAAAACTTCTTTACTATGCACAGACCTAGTTGCACAAGGCTGAAAGTTAGCTATGCAATAGTTCTTGGATTACAGGATTTTGCCTTTATTGACCACCTTCCTGGATAAGTAAATATCAATACAGACTGAATAGAAGTGCCACAATGGGCTGTAATAAACCACTTTTGTGAGATCTGGGAAAATTTGTTATGAGTACAAACAGCATGTGTGATGCCCCACCTCTGGGCCAGTAATCAAGGAGTCTCAGTCCTCACCACTGGCACCAGTGGGGGACACTCACTGAGAGGAATAACAGGTATATACACAGTGCCTCCAGATGCAGTTCTCTGCATCAAGCACAAACAAGCACAATTTATCTTAACAGCACATGAGGAACACAATCAGTCCAGGAATGGTTCCTCCCTCTTTCTCCAGATCCCCAGTAAGACTGTCCACTGGCACAGCTACAGAGTTGAGATCTCAGATGAGTGCCCAAGCCAAGACCTCCAACATTTGGCTCTGTCCAAACAGTGCTTCATGTCCCTGCCCAAGTAGCTGACACACACACTCTTTGAGGTTTGATTTACACACACACACACACACACACACACACACACACACACACACACACACACACACACACACACACACACACACACCTGGGAATGGCTGGCACAGGTTGACTAGCTATGTCCCCTTCTTCCCAGACTATAAGGTAGTTATGACTGCCACCAGACACTCCTGCCAGCTACCTTAATGCTCTTCCAAGGGTACCCAATATACTGAGTGAAATTAATATCAATACAAATGGTAGTTTGACCAAGAACAAGGCTATTAGGAGTGGCCCACACAGTGTCACCAAATAAATATGCAAATACTCTCAAAAGTTAAATATCTCTACAAAGATCAGCCACAATGAAAGGTTTAAATATACTTAATAATAAATAATAAAAGAACAAGAAAATACTCAATATATCTTCATAGTGATATCAGAGTTCAAAATCACAGGAAATATTTAAAATAACATTTAAAGGACAGGCTGAGGCAAATAAAGTAAAATAATATCTAAACTATGCTTTACTATATTCTTGACTGAATCTAAGAGAATTATACTAATCCCTACATACTTAATACAGCAAGGCAGATGATGTGAATGGTCTTTCTTGTTGTCAGACCCAAGACAGAATACGGAATGCTCAGTCTCACTAAGAGACTTCTCCAAATAATATCAAAAATATTGCTTCTGGGATAGCTTGCAGAATGACATCATGACTTCTTGTCATTTGATTTCTAGTTCCCAGGCAAACTCTCATTGCTGGAAATCTGGCAAGATTTAGCACCTACCTGTAAAAATACACACACAAGGGCTTTTGCTCAGACCTGTGGCAGTTCCTGGAAGTCATAAAGCAATTTCATACCTCTGTGCTTCCAGAGTAGTAATTAGTTCACCCCAAAGACAATGCAGAAAGCTTCCTAGTATAGACTTTGTGTCTCTGGCTGCATTGAAACCTGTGAGATAGCATCTTTATGGCCTAGCCCATAAAGTGATTTAATTTCAGATATATTTTTAAGTTACAATTGTGCATATACTTTTCTGTTCTGTCTAGTAGGTCACTTTGTGGATACATTTCAAGCACAAGCACTTTAGAAATACTTTTTCAACACAAACATCTGTACAAATCAGTTTGCTATACACATGACATACAGTTCTAACACATTTGTAACACAAGCATCTTGTATAAATCAGTTTGCTATTTACAAATGACATGTAATTATTTACAAAATTCCAGCTAGCTGTGCTGCAAGTAGCTCCTATAGTCGCAGCAGGCATTAGCAATAATGTAATTCATGTTATGGCAATGTATGGAGAATCAGTGGCTGTCTTTATAAGGTCATCCACTAGACAAATGAAAACTGCTGAAGAAGACTTGATAGTAAGAGTTACACTTCATTCCAAAACAATAAAAAAAAAACAACTGATTATACAGAAAATGCATGGCAATAGTGGTAATAAAAATAGTGAGTAGTAACTGACCTAATATAGATGCAAGAGAAATATTGATATGAATTTGATGAGTATGAGACTAGGAATTGCATATTTTAACCTAGCAACTTTTATTATTAAAATAATTCTTGAACCATTATAGTGGAATAATAAATAGTCCATGGTATTTCAGCTGATGAATGAAGTGATACTGGGACTCTGTGCTTGTCCTTGGTAAGGCCAACAAGTCCACAGTAGAGATGTTACAATCACCAATGGACTTACAGTCTTAATTTGTAAGAGATGATGTGATGGGACTCTGTGCCTGTCCTTGGTAAGGCCAACAAGTCCACAGTAGAGATGTGACAATCACCCACGGACTTACAGTCTTGATTTGTAAGAGATGATGTCATAGTGTTGCATCCCTCGTAGAACCTATGCTGTGGAAAGCAAAAAACATTTGTTTTGCTAAAAATGACCCTTATGCAAAGTAGCAGTTGCTTTCTCAGGTGGTTTGGATAAATGAGGCAGAAAAGTGATGGTCCAGAATGATTCTATTTTAGTAGGATAACAAGGGGTGGCATCCATAGAATGGAAAACATGTCAGTTGCCAAGACAAGAGAATGATATTTGTTATACAATGTTAATAAATGTATTGCAAGCCTTTAGGAAGTTTGGAAGTAGCTTAACAGCTTCACGATGACCATGATTGGGAATTGTTCTAATACACTAGTTTGTCTCTTGTAGTGTTCCAGAGCAGTAGCTAAAATTACGGTACACCTGCGACAGGTAGGCAAAATGGTGGTCATTTAATTGAGCAGATGTTGTCTACAGAATGTTTTAATTTATTTCCGCAATTAGATCAGTATTGGTAACTATCTTACCATTAGTGAATATAAACATCTACACTGGATTAGCTGTGATTGCTCAGATTATTTTCTTTCCTGCCAGAAGGAGAAAAAGTTGCAAAGCAAGGCTGCTACATGTGCTTTGTGAAATTCACTTTGACAGTTGCAGTCAGATATTACCTATAACATTTGCAATTTTTTTTACAAGAAGAATAGGATTTCTTGAGTCACTAGACAGCAGTGAGGCAGTCTGACTTTTCAATCTTCTGTGTCTGACAAGAGAGGAAAGGTCCTGCAAAGTTAAGAAGATGCTTAGGGGATACACAAGGGTGCAGTGCTACAATCTACTTATGATATGATGCAGCTCCATTCAGTAACTTTAGTGTCATAATAAGATGAACAAGTTTAGTGTGAATCATTCATTGCTAATCTGATGCAAATGAAGCATACAATTATTATGCAGCATTCCTTGAACAGTATGTTTCACCACGGCAATGGAGAGTTCTAGGGTTTGTTGCACTAATTTTTGCAAACATTATACTAGCATTCTGGGAGATAGAACACGTGCTAAATAGCCCTTTCTCTGGAAACTGGATATACTATGGTCGTTACCTAGATGGCATCATTATTTTTTGGAAAGGTAACGGAGTAGAATTGAAAAGATCTCTTAGATATATTGATGGGACTACAAATTTCCTAGAATTTACTATCACTAGGAACACTGATCAGGTAAACTATCTGGACATCTCTATTCTTAAAGACAGGCAAGGCAGGGGGTTTCATTCTACAATCTATAGGAAGCCTACTTACTCGAATAGCTTACTGCATTTTGACAGCTGGCACCCTCTACATCAAAGAAAGTCCCTAGTCAAGGGTCAAGGGGTCAGACTGTCCAGAATGATCACAGACAATGAAGAATTTCAAAAGCAAATTGATATTTAAAAAAAAAACATGTTAACCAGGAGAGGGTATCCTTTAGACTATTTGAATGTGATTTTTCAGGAAGTCATTAACAAGAGAAATAACGGACAGTATTTTCCTCTACTAGGTACAGCACACACTTTAAATGTGAGTGATCATGTGCAGGAGAGGCAAGAATACAACAAAGCTATTGTCTTAACATACAATAACCAATGCACAGGACTGAGGGACATCATTTGGCACAACTGGAAAATTTTTGGTATTGACAAAGAATTTACTAACATAGTAGGAACAGTTCCAAAAATTGTATACAGGAAAGATACCAATATAAAAACCTTGATAGAAAGAGGTAATGACACAGGATAAAAGGAAACATGTCTAGATGTGGATATTGCTCCCAATGCAAACAGATACTATCTATATCCCTAACATTGGTAGATTCACTCTATACCAGAAGTTTAACTGTAACAGTAAAGCAGTGATTTATCTAGCTCTATGCACAGAATGTCCATGTTTCTACATAGGAAAACTGTCAATGTTATTAGAACTAGAGTATGTCAGCATCATCGAGACATTCAAAATAAAGACAACAAAAATGTCTTAGCTACACATGTTTCTAATAACGAAAGGCATGGTTTCAAGTTTATTATTATTGACCAAGTAACCTTGGGGGACAGAGGGGGACCACTGAATGACTACTTAGAATACAAGGAATTAAAGTGGCAGCTTAAAACAGATGCAGGTACACATCCTGGATTAAATAGCTCCATATCCATTAGCTCTATTCTTAGACTTAAAGCTGAATTTTTTTATGGCATGAACAATGATGTAAAAAATATATTTAATTCAATATTTTAATATTATCTAATAACATTTTTTATAAGGGCTTCAATGTCTTGTAATTTTATGTTTGTAAAACTGCATGGAAGACTAGAACTATTCATTGCATTTTAAGTCTTTTACTGATTGTGTCTTTTTAAGAGTTAATTAGGAACATAATGAATTAATGTTGAATGGCATATATAAAAAGGCTGGGTAGTGTAATTGGGGTGTATTTTGAAGAAGTTTCTCATTTACTGAAACAAAAGCGCTAAATAAACTTGTGGTGGATTGTACCCTGGTTCCTGTTTGTCTTTTCATCAGTTTGCATGGATTTTTCAAGTCTTCTCCAGATACATATGGGGCAACAAATTATGATGATGTTCATCGTGTTTCACTGTTGCAGTCATAACTGTAGGGTGCTCCTGCCGGCAGGCAGCCCGAGGTCGGCCAGAATCCCAAAGTCTGGGTCCGGCGTCGGCTGTACAAGCCAGTACCCTGACGTCAGTACGCTCTGGTACATAGCCCTCAGCCGACGCCATCTTCTCCAGTCTTTCTTGCCGTGCGGTGGAAAGCAGCTCGCAAGTCGTTGGTTGGCGATTTTCGAACAGCGTTTTTGGTTGTTGTCGGTCCGAAGTTCTTACTTCTCTTCTCAAAGCTAAGTACCCGTTGGGAATCTTTTCTTGTTCCTCCGATGTCAGAAAAAGTTAATAATTGTATTACGTGTGGGAAACAAATACCTCATAAAGATTTCCACTCTTACTGTCTACCTTGCTTAGGCCCTGACCACGGTGTTTCTTGTTGTCGGTTCTGTGCCATGTTTAATTCTCGTACTATCACACGCAGGTACGACTGGGCTCTGAATTACTTTGGCAGGCGCTTCAATTATAGAATGTCGTCGGATACTACCGGAATTCAAAAGAAGCGCAAAGACAAGGACAGGCCTCCGAGGTCCAAACAGGACTCGTTGCAGCTGGAGCCAGCGTCCGGTTCGGCTGTCGTCAGTGAGGTGCTTTTGCAGCCCCTGTCGTCTGCCACTTCTGAACCGATGGCCGATACGGACTCCCATGGGGAGCCATCAAGGCCTTCTATTTTATCTGCTGCAGGACCTTCGGACGTCGCTCCCTCGGATGGGTCCGGAACCGCTGTGCAGGTACCGGCTTCTGAGGGGGTATTCAGGCCTACTCACATCACTATTTCAAAGGCAAAGGCAAAGACAAAGACTCCTGTTAAGTCCAAAGCTCCTGCTCAAGCTACTTCTGAATCTACTCCCAGGACACAGAAGCAATTGTTAAGGATGGCTGAAGATTTGCTTACTATGATTAGGGGTTCTCACCCCCCCCCCCCCTGAGAAAAGGCCTCGACAGGATGTTCCTATGGATTCCTCTGACCAGGCTTCTATATCTTCTGTCTCTTCCTCTGATCAGGAATATTCTTTTCCTCCTTATGAGGATTCGGATGCTGAGGACTCCTTGCCCTCTGCCTCTCCACCTGAAGATTTTTCTTTTGGGGAAACCTTACATGAGATGAGGGAACATTTTCATTGGGAAGGTCAGGATTATTCTGCTTCCAAAAGAGGCTTAGAGAATTCCTTATTCTTCCTCAACATAGGCCTTTGGCTATCCCTCCTGTTCTTGACATTGTGGATGATGCTTTTTCCGAGGCTAATTTGAATCCTGACTCCATGCCTCCTGCTCCCTCTAAGCCTGATAGGTTTTATAGGGTTCCTGAGTCTCATTTGTTCTTGTTTAAGAATCCTTCTGCAGATCCTGAAACTATATCTCATGGCTCTAAGGCTGCTAAAGTTGCTACTTCTAAGAATCCTATTCCCTCTGAGAAGGATTCTCGTGCCTTAGACAGGTGGGGTAAAAAGGTATATACTTCTGCTACCCTTTCTGTTAGGGCTTTAAATTGCCAGTTTCATATGTTTAAGTATCAGCAATTTCTTTTGTCTGTTTTAAAGCAAAAGCTTGCTTCCCTTCCTGCATGTGCAGAAGATAAGGAACTACAGGATGTATTGCATGCAACTGAACAACTGAACAAACATAGCTTGCATTGTGGTTTTGATGCTTTGGATGCTTCTTGCAGGGCCGCAGCCTCTGGTACTGTTATCAGGAGACATGCTTGGCTTCATGAGCAAAGTTTACCTGAACAGGTTAAGGCTAAATTATTAGATGCCCTGTTCAGCATGATGTTCTTTTGGATCTAAGGCTGAGGAGGTTATTAAAAGATGGAAGAAAAGGCAAAATCTATGCAAACTGTGAAAGATTTCTTGCAAGTTCAGCCTCCTAGATTTTCCAGGAATTGGCCCTCCAAAAATTGGTCCTTTCCCACATCTGACATGCCTCAAAGGGGAAGATATAGACGCTCCAGAGGTCGTGGCCAAGCTCAGGCCTCCTACAGATCGAGACAATGGACTGCTTCTTCTCCTAGAAGGGGAGAAGACAGATCCCAATCTCAAAGGAAGCAAACTCAATGACTCTCTCGGTTGGGCTACAGGACCTCTTTACCTGGATGCCCCTCTCGGAGGAAAACGTTCTCTTTTTTACAGAAATTGGACTCATATTACCCAGGACAAATGGGTATTGGACGTGATTTTAAAAGGCTACAAATTCCACTTTCATACCTTGCCAAGGGCTTTCGGTTGGCCAGATCTGCCAAAACATCAATGGTCAGAGGCCTTAAATCAAGTGGATGCTCTTCTGGCCATGAGAGCCATAGAGCCTGTTCCACTCTCAGAGATGGGAAAAGGTTTTTATTCAAGACTGTTTCTGGTTCCAAGAAAGCAAAGCTCATGGAGACCTATTCTGGACCTTTCTGTGTTAAACACCTTTTTGGAAATTCCAAAATTCAAGATGCTTACTCTGCAGCAGCTGATTCCAATGCTCTCTCAGGACGCCTGGATGGTGACATTGGATCTAAAGGAAACTTATTTACACATTCCCATCAGGCAGGAATGCAGGAAATTCCTCAGGTTCAAGGCAGGTTCAAGACACTTTCAATTCTCTGTACTGCCCTTTGGTTTATCTACTGCGCCCAGAGTCTTTACCAAGTGCCTGGCACCAGTAGTGGCTTATTGCAGACTCCAGGGGATTCAGATTTACCCCTATTTGGACGACTGCCTTATTCAGGCAGACAGCAAGGATCTTTTACTTCAACATCTGGATTTTGTTCAACGTCTTCTCCTCCTACTGGGATTTTCAGTGAACACAAAAAGTCACATTTGATCCCTTCTCAACAAATGGTATTTCTGGGAGCCCTCTTAAATACAACCTTACAAAGGGCATTCCTCACTACAGAAAAACAAATACAGCTGGCTTCAATTTTCAAGACTTTGGCAACTCTACCTCAGCTCACTGCAAGGAAATTCCTGCAGGCACTGGGCTACATGGCTTCCTGCATTCTGTTGATTCCAAATGCAAGGCTTCATATGAGAAAGCTTCAATGGTATCTGAAAAGTGTATGGTCGCAGCATTACCACGATCTGGACACTCTGATTCCTCTGATCCCCTGCCTCCAGAAGGAGTTCCTTTGGTGGTCCAGGGTGTGTGCGTTAAACGAAGGAAAGCCTTTCCGTCTTCCTCAACCTTCTCAAATCATAACCACAGACGCCTCGGATTATGCTTGGGGAGCACATTTTCTAGGCAATTGCCAGCAGGGAACCTGGACAAAGGATCATCTTCACTGGCACATCAATCTGAAGGAAATGTTGGCAGTTCAAAATGCTCTTCTAGCCTTCAAGAACCTTTTGCATCCAGGACCTCTTTTGATTTGCACAGACAACACCACAGTCATGTGGTACATAAACAAGCAGGGGGGTTCTCATTCCTACCCCCTTTGCAGACTAGCTATGGCTTTATGGGACAGAGCTCTAAATCTGAATCTACATCTCCAGGCCCAATTCATACCAGGAGAACAGAATCTCTTAGCAGACAGCCTGAGCAGGAACATTTTAGATCCTCACGAATGGATGCTAGACACCAACTTATTCAACAGGATTACTGCAGTTTGGGGATGCCCCCAGATAGATCTGTTTGCATCCCATCTCAATCATCAGCTGCCTCTCTTTTGCACCAGGTCATTCCACAAAACAGCTTGGAAAGTGGATGCCCTGTCCTTCAGCTGGAGAAACCTTTCGGGATATGCCTTCCCTCCTCTTCCTCTTCTTCCTCGGATTTTACTAAAGATAAAACAGGACAAACCCAAGTTCCTCATCTTGATTGCTCCAAATTGGCCTCGACAGTTTTGGTACCCAACTTTAAAGCACCTGTTCTTGGAGCCTCCTTGGATTCTCCCTCTGAACCCTTCTCTTCTGTCCCAGCATCAGGGTCAGTTGCTACATTCCAATCTCAAGACCCTTTGTCTGGCAGCTTGGCTCTTCAAAGGAATTTGATCTCTTCTAGCCTTCCCAAACAAGTTTTGGATGTTCTTTTGGAAGCTAGACGACCTAGCACTAGGAAATCCTATGCCTCTAAATGGAAGAGATTTTGCATTTGGATGCAGGACCGAGGCTTGGACCCTCTGGTACCTGATCTCTCTTCTATTTTGCTTTACCTTTCCGATCTTTTGTCTAATGGAATTTCCTTTTCTTCCATTAAGATTCATGCTTCTGCTATTTCTGCTCATTTCAATACTGATCCCCCTGTTTTTTCTCATCCTTTGGTGAGACAATTCTTGAGAGGGGCTAAGAATTTAAGGCCTCCCAGAACCCCTCCTGTTCCTGCTTGGGATCTTAATTATGTTTTAGAAAAACTTACTTTGCCTCCTTTTGAGTCTGCTGCATCTTCAGATATTAAGTTTTTATCTTGGAAGACAGTTCTTTTGTTGGCTTTGACTTCTGCCAGAAGGGTCTCAGAGTTGCAAGCTCTCATGGCTGTGGAACCATACCTTATTTTCCACCAGCACAGAGTATCCTTGAGGACCAATCCTACTTTCATGCCTATTTCGAAAGTGGCTTTGAATCAAACAATTCACCTTCCTACCCTCTTTCCTAATCCTCAGAATAAAGGGGAAAGGATTTTTCATTCCTTGGACGTGCACAGACAGTTACGATTTTATTTGGACAAGACTAAAGAGTTCAGAAAATCTAACCAATTGTTTGTTTCTTTTGCCTCCAGTTCTCTTGGAAAGGCTATTTCCAAACAAACTATTTCCAAATGGATTTCTTATGGAATAAGGTTTTGTTACACTCATCATGGGAAACAATTTCCAGGTACTGTGAGAAGTCATTCTACTAGAGCAGCTGCTACTTCTACAGCTTTTCTCAGGGAGTTCCTACCAAGGATATCTTGGAAGCTGCCACTTGGAGTTCTGTGCATACTTTTTCCAAGCACTACAATCTCCCTTTGTATTCTAAGACCAGGGCAGGCTTTGCCTCTGCTGTTTTGCAGGGTCTTCTTGCTGCCCCTTCTTTTGTCTAAACCTCCCCCCTTTTTTCACTGCTTTGGGATTCCACCCTACAGTTATGACTGCAACAGTGAAACACGATGAACATAGTACAGTTGTGTACACCTACCATAAATGTAGATGTTCGAGTGTCTTCACTGTTGCAGTCGGTGTTTCCCTCCCTCCTATCCCCTCTTTTTCTCTTTTTTGTGGTGTATTTGTGTTTCCTAGTGAGATTCATTTATGATTTATTGGGGACTTCTGACATCTAGGGCAAGAAAGGCTGGAGAAGATGGCGTCGGCTGAGGGCTATGTACCAGAGCGTACTGACGTCAGGGTACTGGCTTGTACAGCCGACGCCGGACCCAGATTTTGGGATTCTGGCCGACCTCGGGCTGCCTGCCGGCAGGAGCTCCCTACAGTTATGACTGCAACAGTGAAGACACTCGAACATCTACATTTATGGTAGGTGTACACAACTGTACTTTACCATTCTAGAATTTAGCAATAACCCATGACTGGGTGTGGGTAAAATCTACAATACCCACATCCAGGAGTGGGTTTTTGCTATTGTACAATGACATTTAAGAAAGAACTTGCTTACCTTTCTTAAATAATATCTTTATATAATGGCACTTTAGTGTACTTCTGCTGGCTTTCTGATTTACTGATGTACTGCGCATGCATACAGTATGTACATTTGCGTACGTACACAGCACGTCAGTATAGTACAAGTAATAAAGAGCTTGCATAGAAGAGAGCATACCGCTATTAGTTTGCCTCTCTCTCCCCTCTCTCTTTTTTAATTATTTATACATTGCAAAAGTGTGGCAGCATTGCCAGAATAATGAAGGACAGGGTAAACATACGAGGAGACTGAAGGACATTCTGTTGAAGTCTGGACATTTGACAGCTAAGGTGAAAGCATTGCAATCTTTGACGTTAGCAGAACTGTACCTTTTAACTATCCAGATTTTTGCAGAGTATCCAGATTTTTTCTCATATTTTCCACTCTCCCTCTTAAAATATTTGAATATCTTTTTTTAGTATATCTTAACAAAAATCCAGCAGCTCAACAATAGTTAAGCAACCAGACTTTATTTCTTTACAATGGGCACACTGACTGTGATGCCCAATCAGTATGCCCATTTTTGAATAACAGTGAGTGTTATTGTGTAATTTCTAATACAACTTTAAGGGATGTAGAACTAGAGATATGACAATATGTTCTTTCATATACTGAATGTGTGCAAAATATATACATTGTAATGATGACAAAAACAACTTTCTTTTCATTATTAACAAAGTTCATTTTGCTGTTTTTTTAACGTGTAAGAAGTAAACCCTTTACAACCAGTTAGAATGCTTCAACGTTTGTAAAAGAAAATAATGTCATACCATACCTTCCATTTTTTTAGTTTTTCCCAGAATATTTTGAACTCTGAAAACCCAAGCTTTCCAGTCCCATCAGTCTAAAATACAGTTTAGAAGTTAAGAAACAATACAAGTAGGTGAAATGTCAGAAACAATGAAAGCACAATCGTGTGTGATATTCAACGTAGCAATAAAACCAAAGAGCATCTGGATGTTTGTTGTTGTATTCCTTAACATTTACTGTGTGAATGGCTTACAACTCAAGTCATATTCAGAATTCCAAAGCAGTCAGCAGTCAACCATGGAACATACCTTCTTCCCCTAACATTCTGTAGAGGAATGCTTACAATCAGTGACACAGTCTTCATTGATTGACACTTTACAATAACTGAACAGATATACTCTGATAACTGGCTTGTTATACCTATAAAGTAATTGTATATATTGAGCTCTGTTACAGTGTCAGGCTGATGTAAACAGTGTACAGTTATTTAAGATGTTATATACAAATACTATGGAATTTATTCAACTGTATTTAAAAAATAAAAATTTTTTGAGAGAAACAGTGACACATTCTAAATAAGTTATATTTAAGCAATAACTCATGCCTGGGTGTGGGTAATGCTGGATTTACCCACGGTTGATGTGGTTTGGTCATGAGGGCGAAGCCCGAGTGGCCAAACAAAGACAACCATGGGTAAATCCAGCATTACCCGCACCCACAAGTGGGTTATTGCTATTATACAATGACATTATTTAAGAAAAAAAATACTTACTTTTCTTAAATAATGGCATTGTATAATGCTTCCATGCTGCCCTTCTGCAGCTGTCTGGTATTCTGCGGCAGTTCTGATGTACTGCGCATGGGTATGCTTATGCATTACATCAGAGCTGTGGGTAGAAGCAAAGGAGAAAGCAAGATCTCCGTTGCTTTTTACAAAGTGCCTCGCTATGTTAAAGGAGTTTAACATAGTGAGACAGCTTTAAAAAAAGCAACAGTGAATCTCCGTTGCTTTTTTTAAAGCTGTCTCTCTATGTTAAACCCATTTAACATAGCGAGACAGCTTTAAAAAAAGCAACGGAGAAAGGAAGATCTCCGTTACTTTTTTTAAAGCTGTCTTGCTATGTTAAACTCCTTTAACATAGTGAGACAGTTTCTAAAAAGCAACGGACCTTTTTCCATTAGTATAAGTCTTTGATTTACAACGTGCATGCTGACCAATCAGCGTGCACATTTTGGAATATTAATGGGGGGGGTCGTTGTATAATGTAGCAATAACCCACAGCTAGGTGTGGGTAATACTGGATTTACCCATGGTTGGTGTGGTTTGGTCAGGAGGGTGAAGGCCGAGTAATCAAACAAAACCAACCATGAGTAAATCCAGCATTATCCACACCCAGCTGTGGGTTATTGCTATTATACAATGACATTATTTAAGAAAAAAAAAAATTGCTTTGCTTAAATAATGTCATTGTATAAGGTGTTGTGGTGTTCTGCTTTAATTTTGTGTCTAGGGATGTATTCTGTGCATGTGTATGCGACTTTCATTCCCATGCTTACACAGTACATCCGTGCTTTGGCAAGAAAG
This sequence comes from Protopterus annectens, assembly GCF_019279795.1. Taxonomy (NCBI): domain Eukaryota; kingdom Metazoa; phylum Chordata; order Ceratodontiformes; family Protopteridae; genus Protopterus; species Protopterus annectens. Next base: position 458,179,336 of record NC_056726.1, read on the forward strand.
CAATGGAGAAAGGAAGATCTCTGTTGCTTCTTTAATTGTTTTTTTTTTAAAGAAAAAACAGTTTGCAATGCGGACATCTTAGAGGTATGAGAGAGACAGGACAGAAATACAATGAAAATCAGGTACGTTATGCCAAAGTAAAGAAATGTACCTAATTTGCCTTTTATTTCTGTCCTGTCTCTTGTTCTTGTAAACTGTCCGGATCACAAGTTTCATACTCTTACTTTTACAAGTAGAAGTTGTCCATAAGACATTGTGTCAGCTGCGATGTTCTTCATACAAGAAGGATTAGGTATATTTTCGATTTTTTTTTTGAACATACCTCATTATTGTTGGTTGCAGAACATCGCAGCTTCTTAGAACCTTACAAACAAGTTGCAAATGTGAAAGATATTGTCTTTACTTTAAGTGTTTTTGCTTCTTCTTTTCTATACAGTGATAGGAATGCACTGCTGCTCAATGACACTTCAGTGGCCGGACTTTTCCTGAGGGTATATTCTCAATTTACAATCTGTATGCTGGCTGTGCTGACCAATCAGTGTGCTTAATTTTGAGTGTTAATGGCCAGTCATTGTATATTCTATATAAAACAAAAGAACAATATTGCTAACACTAATAACTTCAGCTATGGATCTTCAAGTCCTCCTTTGACGCATCCCTGAAATACTTTCTATTCAGGAGAGTACTGACATCTCTGTCCTCAGCAGAATACATTTAAACCTTAAGTTTTTTTTTTCTGGGAATCCACTATTTGGCTCTAATTATGAAATCATACATGCTTTTGTTGTTATTCTCTGTTGTTTGCATTCATTATCTTCTCTTTCGGCTGTTCCGTTAGGGGTCGCCACAGTGGATCATCTGTTTCCATTTCTTCCTGTCCTCTGCATATTGCTCTTTCACACCAACCACCTGCATGTCCTCTCTCACCACATCCATAAACATCTATTGCAGCTAATTTCTGTTGTTAGTTTTCCAGTGTCAGTATTGTTTATTATATCTGTTTTGTATACATGTATATTTGACAATTTACCATTGAACAGTGTCTGGGATCAAACACTTAAAAAAGGAAGCTTTACTAATCCTAAATTGACAATAACAATATTTAAGATATAAGTTCTAATAAGAAAAAAGTCCTAATAAATAATTAAGCTATCAGTCAGATGAAACAGTACTAAATATGCTTGTATCCATTTACAGTAATAAATCTTGAATGGAGACTGGCTCAGTGACACAAAGTGATAGAGCCCTAACTGACTCAGTTGACCAGTGTTCAGTTAGAGATCCTGGTACTGGAGAAGCCAGACAGGGAAAGACAGAATTGAAGGGACCTGGCCTGCTGGTCTCTCCCAGGGTGGGTATGGGAGGATTACATGCACTAGATGGCACATTGGCAGATGTAATTTCTTTGCTAGAGCATGGGAAACTACTACCTGTACTTCTGGGTTGGTGGATGGGGCTATAAGATGGAAATGTCCATTGCAGAAGTGAGGGGTGTAAATCCTTAACAGTCAGCCCACTGCATATCCCCTTCCCTCAGGCTGTCCAAATGTGCACAGAGATGTTAGAGCAAAAAGCAGAAAACTACAAACTACCCCAATGGCTGCCTTAATGATGACCTCTCCTAGCTGAACCTTGTCCAGATCATGGGAAACAAGTGTTCTGAATGTCCTGGTGAGGTGGGGTGGTGGTGATCAGCAAGCAGTGGGGACAACCTGTGGCAAAAAAAAATCTTGACCAGAAATGAGAAGAAAGAATATAAAAACACAGCATCAAGTAAAATAAAACTCAGACATGCTTGTATTTGTTTTGTACATAACAGTAACAGAGACTGAAATGGCACAATGTACAATTTGGCTTTAAAATGTAAAAATGTGTAACATACTTTTTTAAGTCTACTGCAGTATAGAGCATGTGTCTATTCTTAACAGTAGTTAACTAGAGAACAAGACTTTAATAGGCAATCAGGTTGTATATAAGAATGCTGCTTGAAAGCAGCAGATCTGGAAGATCACTTGAAGGAAGATCCAGAAGTAGGAGTGGCACAATCCCTTGAGGGAGTATGTTGTGAAAGTACTTAATGACAGAACTGGAAGCTGGGCCTATGGGAAGTTTGCAGCCTAGGACTTTCATTTTGAAGACAGCCTACTGTGTGGACTGTGAATCTTGGGTAAAAACAACCCAAGGTGCTATGAATCTTGCTTAGAAATGTAAAGCAAGTTGGGCTATGAATTTGTTTTTCTTTTGACTCATGACAATAACATTTCTATTTTTTATGTAAGTCTTGCCTCTGGAGTCTCCATGGACTGACACTGGTGGCATGTTTACTGGGAGTTGACAAGAAAGTTGCTAACTTTTATCTCCTCACAGTATCTCTGCCATCAAGTGCAAACCATATATATTGGGCTGCTAATTCTCTATAGCACTGTGACTGCTCTGTTCCAGTTATGGTTAGAGCTGACCACAGCCATGGGGAAATTACTGGAAAAATTGTGGAAGCAAAGACGGGGCTAATTAAAATGTGGTGCACCTACACCAGTATCTATCTGTGTTAGCCAGCATAGCTGCAAACCCCATGACTGTGCCACCTATGAATAAAATAACTAGGGAGGACAATCTGGAGCCATGTTTGGTGGCATTTGAGCACTATGCTGCCATAAGAACTGGAAGGGAGCAGACTGGGAAAAATGTTAACATTCTAGGTGACAGGAGAGACATGGAAATATAAACTGACATGGACGTGCAATGACCTAATTGCATGGACTGTGACAAACTGAAGAAAAAACTTTTTGTTAAGGCTGGCATGATTCCTGAAGTACAAGTAATGAAATATCTTAGCTGGAATTTTAATGTAGATAAGCATATAAGTACATAAGCACACAGATGAATGACTTAAGCCATATTTTAAAGTTTTGGCTTGAACGTCATAGCAACAGTAAAGTAAAATGTTAGCAGGTTTGGCAGTAGAAAAGTTTAATTGTTTTGCAAAGAAATATAACAAAACAGGTGCTGCAAAGTGATTCTAAGAAATCTGATAAGCAAGTAACTTTAGAAGAATGCTTACCAGTTAATGACATGGTGCTTAAAATGAATTTTCTACTTCTACAACTGTAGTAGGGAATATGCCTTCTTTTGCGAAACAAAACAAAACAACACATATTCTGTTAATTTGCTACAAATGTGGGAAGAGAGGTCTCATTGCTATGTTCAGTCCTACTAATACTAAAGAACAGCAGCTGGCTGAAATGAATCCTTTCACTGAAGTTGTTATAACATCTAGGATAACTGAGTCAGTCCTATATCACTGTGTTACAAATAAGCTAGTCAACTGTACTGTATTTCAGAAGAAACGGAGGTTCAAGACCTGCTAGATACTTAAAGCTTGGTTTCCATTGTTAATGGACTGGCTTAACCCTTCTTGAGAGGGAAGGTAAGGTTTAACGTGAGAATTGACAATGGTCAATTGCCATGAATTTACCTATGATTCCAATGAAGAGTTCCCTGGTGTATAAACATAAGATTAACAATAATCAAAAAGTAGATGCAATATGCATTCATGGTGAAAGAAAAGAGTATCCACCTTACAATTGTAAAATTAAAACAGTTCTTTGGAATCTGTTGCATCCTATGGCAGTAACCCCTGATTTAAGTCATAATGCAATATTAGGAAATGTTTTCCCCCTTTAAAGCACTATAAAAATATTGGAGGAGGGAGAATCCATGGATAGATAGTGGTAGGATAATTTCATGAAAAGAGGCACATCGGCAGCTTTGATACACCTATAAAGAATAAAAAGTTAGGCAGGAAAAGAAAAACAGTGACACTCATACAGACATTCTGTATCAAAACCAGAAGAATGGAGTTTATATAGAAATGTCAAAAAGATCCAGAGTTTTATTGTTGTTAGACAGCAAAATAGAGTTGTCTGTTATTAGAAACATATCCCAGTGACAAAGCAAGAGAAAACCAGAACTCACTATAGGACATGAAGATGAACTGATAGAAAACTATGAAATAAAAATCAGTTCAAGCTAGAATAGATGCAGAAACTTACAAAAAGATAATTAAAATAGAAAAAAAGGCACTTTACAGAGGACTTTCAGAATAAAGTAAGTGCAGGAAGTGAGAAAAACAGATGAATACAGAGTTCTGAGCCCATTTCTGCTATTGTAAAGAGGGAATACAAGTGAAAGAAGACTGTGAACAACAGGAAATAAGTTAAACTGATAATACATTTTGTCCTGATGTGCTCTTTATAGTCAAGGGCAGCACAGGTATGGAACAGAAAGTTAGAATATGGCATCTATTTCCAATAAGGTAGAGAAAGCAACATAAAAGAGAGCATTCAAGAGGTTGTTACTGATAGCAGAGACAATAAAGCAAAAGGCAATCTTTGTTCAGATCTAGCCTTTGCAGGAAAATATATAAAAGAAGCTACAGTATCAGTCATTTGGGAGAAACAAACTAAATTTTCAACCCTGAGCCAAGTTACTGAAGAAAGTAAACATGAGTTAGTGAACTTACAGGCAAACCACATAAACTATAAAAAAGCACAATGAAGATATAATACTTTCAGTAGAGCAAGAGAGAGAATATAACTAAGACTGTATGAGAATAAAGTGAACAGGATGTTCCCAGTACTTCTTATTGCTATTTTTGAGTTAAAAGATGAACACTTATATAGAGTAAGAAGAAGGGCAATAAATTATGCTTCAGTTACTAGCATTGATACTTTATAGGACAATAGTAATGAAGCTAGTCCATGGTCACATGTTAGGAGGACACCAGGCATGGACAAAAATAAGGCAAGGGTGTTAGCTTAATTTTACTGGCCACCCATAATGAAAGATATAGAGAAATTCTGTGGTTCTTGTCCAGAATGCTAGAAAATTGTACCCCCATCATGCATTTTCAATGTATTGCTATGGACTTTGAAGGGCCATTAGTAAAACTGATCAATGGGTATCAGTACATACTAGTTATGATCGACTATGCTACGAAATTTGCAGAAGCAGTGCCACAATGTGAAGCTAATAATAAGGCTATTGCCAGGGAACTGATACTGTTATTTTCCAGAGTGGGTATTCCTAATGAGATATTTAATGAACAAAGTATTCCCTTGATGTCAATGGTACTGCATCAGTTGTGCCAGGACTTTAAAGCCTTACAGCTGAATACCTCAGCCTACCATACAAAGACTAATGGAGTAGCAGAGTGGTTTAATAAAGCACTCAGGTCCATGATGAGAACAGTTACTGATACAGCTGATAAAAACTGGGACCAGTTGTTACTGTACTTATTGTTTGCAATTAGTGAGGTGCCACAAACTTCAAATGGGTTTACTCTGTTTGAACTTCTGTATGGCAGACATCCAAGAAGGTTGCTTGACATTGCTAAGGACACTTGGGAAGAGGAAAAGGGTCCATTTAAAAGTGTAATACAACAATATGTTAGTTTGCAGGATAGATTAAGCTAGTAATACTCATAGTAAGAAAGCATAAGGAGAGTGCCCAGGAAATGCAGCAGTAGGTTTATAATGAGAATGCCCATTTTGGAGAATTTAACCCAGGAGATAAGGTACTAGTTATAGTACCTTCCATAGCAAACACATTTCTGGTCAAATGGTAGGCTCATTATGGTGACAAAAAGAATAAATGAAATTACTTACAAGGTTAGACAGCCAGGAAAGAGAAAGACACAGCAAACATATCACAGTAATGGAAATCAGTAGAGACTTTTGCAGTGAACTTACAAAATAAAATTCATACAAGTGAGATCAGAACATCTATGCCTAAAGTTCAGGCACAGGAATCCTTGTTGGAAGTACAAAAGCAGGAGGTGAAACAAATTTTGGTTAGAAATAATGGGATATTATCAGAGATGATTGGGAGAACTAAACAAATACACATAATACAGAGACAACCCTAGACTTGAGACCTTACAGAGTATGAGTTAAAAAAACAATAAGGGAAGAAGTTCAAAATACTCAAACTAGGCATGACAGAAAAGTCATGGAGTGACTGGAGCAGAACAGTACTGCTAATCCTAAGCTCATGGAAGTAGTAATGTTTGTAATGACTTTAGGAAGCTGAATAATATTTTAAAGTTTGATAATTATCCCGTGCCCAGAATTGATGAGTTTATTGTGAATTTAGGGAGGTTAGATACCTCACAAGACTAAGGGATACTGAGAAAAAGCACATATTCCCACTGCCTTCTATCCACACTCAAAAACAGCCTTTATAAGCCCCAATTGTCAATTTCAATATTAAGAAAATTGCCATTTGGCCTATATGGATCCCTGCCACCTTTTAGAGGTTGATAGACAAAATAGTAAAGCCCCAGTCATGACATGCTGCTGTATATCTGAATGGCAGGTTCATTCGGAGGACTGGGAATCTCACTTAACTAGCAGGCCATGTTAGAATCTATAAGATGGACAGATTTGACTGCAAATACTAAGATGCAGCCACTATTTAGGGTATATTATAGGAAGGGGGTGGTAAGACTATAACTAGAAAACGTGCAGTCCATTAAAAAAAGTCTTTGACATGTAATAAGAGACAAGTGAAAGCACTTCTTGATCTAGCTTTGTCCTACAGAAAGTATATGTATATTTGTCCCTAACTTTGTGACTATTCCTTATCCTTTGACAAGATCACAAGAGGGAAAGCTCCCATCAGAGTTTAATCATTTCTTGAGGCAGACAGAGCATTTAAAGATCTAAAATTAATCCTAAGGCCTGACCCTTTGGTGATAACTCCTGATTTTCTTAAAGAGTTTGCCTTATATACCAATGTAACAGAGATAGGTTTGGGGGCCTTGCTACCCCCAAGATATTCAAGGTGTGGAACACTTTGTGTGCTATTTCAGTAGGAAACAGTAATTAAGAAAGAAGATACTTGGCTACTGAAAAAGAGTGCCTAGCAATAAAGTTGGATTTCTATGCCTTGAAATACTATTTGTTAGGCAGGAACTTCACTTTTGTAACAGATCATGTCCATTTGCAATGGTTAAGTAGGCAATAACAAAAGAAGGAAGCTACTGCACATCAGAGCGAAATCCCATGAAGGGAAGACATCTCTGATCAACATTAGCAGAAAACTACATTCTCTCATAAAAACATCCAAGGCAAACTTTGAGAGAAAAATCGCTAAGGACACTAAAGATAACCACAAAGCCTTCTTCAGCTATGTTAGAAACCTGGGCGGAAACCCTCAGATATGCTCAGAGTTGGTTCACAACAACAAAAAATACACTGAACCCACAGATATTGCTAACATTCTAGTTGACAGGTTCAGTACAAATTTCTCCCCTCCTTCACCCCCAAAAGAAGAAATACTTATCCCAGCTGAATGTAATCTCCCTGTCATCTCAGATGTCCAAGTGAGAACCGCCCTAAACAAAGCAAAAAACACAGCATCAATGGGACCTGACGGTATCCCGGGGTGCGTGTTACGTGAACTCCAAGTGGAGCTAAACCCACACATAAAAATGCTATTTAACCTTAGCCTTACTTCGGGATATGTACCTGAACACTGGCGTACAGCAACAGTGGTCCCACTCCACAAGGGGGGTGCCTCTACAGACCCTGGAAACTACCGCCCCATAAGCTTAACTAGCCTGGTCCTGCAAAGCTATGATAAGAATCATTATGGAACTCATAAATAGAGACATAGGGGACCTACAGACACTTGACCCCACCCAGTTTGGCTTTGTAAAGGGCAGATCCTGCCTTTTAAACCTGGTTGACTTTTTCGAAACAGTCACTAGAGCCATTGATGAGGGCAAAGCAGTCCATACAGCATACCTGGACTTGGCTAAGGCCTTCGACACAATACCCCACTCAGGCATCATAGATAAGCTAAACAGCTTAAAAGTAAACCCTTATGTCACTAGATGGGTTGCAAACTGGCTAAAGGTCAGAACCCATAAAGTTAAAATCGCTGGAGCAATGTCAGACTCAAAGCCAGTCACAAGTGATGTCCCACAGGGATCTGTCCTGGGACCCCTCTTGTTTGGCATTTATTTCTCAGATGTTAAAGCAAACATGGGAGAGCTGTGGCTGACAAAGTTCACAGATGACTGCAAACTAGGCGCCATAGTCGATACACCAGCAGACACACACATCCTACAAAAAGGCCTCACTGAAACGGACAACTGGTGCTGTAGTCACGGCCTTAAACTAAATGCCAAAAAATGTATAGTCATCCATTTTGGAAAAAACAAAGTACCCACAAATTATCACATAGACAGCAACCCACTGAGTACGGAAAAAGTAATCAGAGACCTAGGGACCCAAGTAGACAGTGACCTCTCATTTGACACCCACGTTGCCAAAGTGGTTAGAAAAACATTCTACCTTGCACACCTCATCATGAAGGGATTCACATCCAGATCCAAGGATGTCATTGTACCCCTATATTCCTCCCTCATCAGACCCATGATTGAGTACAATGCCCCATTTGGTATGTACCTCACCCGGCATTTGCAACAGCTGGAGAGACCACAAAAGTACCTCACCAAAAGGATCAAGGGTCTCCAACATATGTCTTATTCTGCCAGACTAAAGAAACTTCAGCTCTATTCAGTAGCATACCACCTGCTCAGAGGTGATCTCTGCCTGATGTACAAGGCCATGTCCAATCAGGATCTGATGGACATGCTCCACCTCAAAAAATCCAAATCCATCAGGGCCACAAGAGCTAAAGACTTAAACCTCAGCACAAGTATGAATAGGACATGCTGGAGGGATAGAGTCATAACCCAGAGGCTTCCCATGCTTTGGAACAGGATCCCAGTTTGTATTAGGCAGAGCCCCTCACTGACTCTCTTCAAGAGAAATCTTGATGAGTGGATGGGAGATCGTAAGTTTACCCCAGGGGTCACATCTGTGTCACTGCTAGACAGGGGCACAGTAAACTAATTCTATTATATAAGGGGACCTTCATTGTGTCACTACTAGACAGAGGCACAGTATTCTAGATTTATTCTGTACATTTTTGTACCATTTCATGGGGTGGCAAAAGCCACATCACTATGGCTAGGCTTACAAATGCCCCAGGGCAGATAGCCTAGTACTATACTATGAAACTATGAAACTATGAATACAAAGGTATGCCAGTGGGTCTCATCCACCAGCCATTTCAGTATACAGTAATTCACAAGCCTTGCTAGATACTTTGATGCATTGTTCAAATCCTACATCCCACTCTCTGCTGGGAAAGGGGATAATGTAATGTTTTGTCTAGAAAATGTGTACTCTCTCTTTAAATATGTATAAGGTGCTTTAAGTGTACTGTAGTATGAGGTGTGAGTGTTTAGAGACCAGCTAGCATAATGGTTACTGTCTTTGCCTCCCATGCACAAGGTACAATGTTTAAGCCTGATGTCTGACCAATGCCTGTATGGAGCTTGCACGTTCTCCCTGGGTCTCTGTGGAGTTCCTCCCAAAAACATGCTGAGTGTTTCCACCTTAAACTCACTCATAAATGGAGTTGTGGGCAACAGGACAGAGATGGCTCAAAGGTTGCTAAGCAAAGACAGAAAGATAAAGAAGATAGTTAGATAACCTTCGTAAGGGATGTCAGCAACAAACTGCTCTCTAGTCCACAGTTCATCAAAGGCAGATAGAAGGAGTACATCCAGCAGCATTAATTCTGAATAAAGAGAACCTCACAGAAACTGTTCTGCCCCAGACACAGCCTATGATGGAAGAAGAAGAGGAGCCCACCCAAGAAGAAGTAAGAACAGCAGTAAGGAAAATGAATTCAGGCAAAGCACAAAGTTCGGATGAATCATGGCAAATGTGTCAAGATGTTGGGTGAGACAGGGGAGAAATGGCTCCTGATGGTACTTGTGTGGAGAAAAAGGCATATTCCAGATGACTGGAGAATAAGCATACTAGTGTCAGAATATGAGAATAAAAGGGACATCCACAACTCTGGGCAGTACAGAGGAATCAAACTCCTATCACATTGCATGAAAGGTCTGGAAAGGGTGCTTCCTAAACACATAGAAGGTAAGATGGGAGATAAGCAATTTGAATTCAGATCATGGTGTAGTACAACAAACCCAATATTTGGATTTGGACAGATAGAGGGAAAAAATAGACATGAAGCAATAGCCCAACTGGGTATTCCTAGACTTGAAGAAAGAATAAGACAAGATATCTAGAGGAAACTTAAAATAAAAGGGAAAATAGTGAACTGAGTTAACAGTTTTAAGTCAGTGGGAGGTGTGGTAAACGATAAGAGAAATCTGAATGAGGAGGTCAAAGTCAGAATCAGAGACACTACAGTTAAACAGCGCAAAATCTCAGGAGTAATGTGTGACAGATGAAATTGAAAAGTAAGGTGTACAAAACAGTACTTCTGTTGGTACAGACATCTGGGAAGTAAAGGCAGAGCAGCTGAGGAAGCTTATGATGATGAAGATAATGTGCTTGAGAAGGGTATTAGAATTGCCACCATGGAACAGATGAAAAAATAAGGTTATCAAAGCAGAAACCAAAGTAGCCCCAGTTACAGAGAAAGTCAAGAAAAACAGATTACAGTGGTCTGGTCACATGTATGGAAAAGCAGAAGATGATTTGGTAAAGCAGATTTGAGACAGGCAGGAAGAAGGCAAGAGAAGATGGAGATGTCCAGTCAGGAGATGGATGGACTGCATGACAGAAGACCTTAGACAAATACAGCATGACTGTCAAAGATAGTAGGAGACCAGCTCTAAACAGAGAGGACTGATAGCTGACACAACACCCCAATGTCATGTAAAAAGGGAAAAAGGAGTTGATGATGTCCTGGACACTGTGTTTCCAGGAAATGGAGATGTCCTAGGCAAAGAAAAGTGGGGGCATCTTATTACAACTGTATTAACTCTTTGCTCAGAGAACCTAAAACTGTGGTCTCAAATGGAAGGCTGCAACCCACTGGAGAGTTGAATGCTTACTGTAGGTGTGTCATAGTAAGTCATAAAAAACACTTGCAGAATTACCATCTTTGAGAGTAGTTTGGTAGCTGAGACTGCAATTTATCACATCTGATTACGTATGTTTGCATTTTTCACAACATAGCAGCAGAAGCTATATGTTTTCCAGAATGACAAAGGACACCTGCACAGTTTTCATACTGGAGATGCCATTGAATAGACTAAGTTAGCATATTTTGCTGCTGCTGGGATAATAACTTCTTTTGCTTTTCATGTATTTGTAGTTGTTAGCTGGTGTACAGCATCAATCCATGTGCATCTTTTTAGACTTAGCCTGTGAGTGCTGCCTAATTAAGTGACTTGCTCAGAGTCACACAGTAGGCAAATGGAGGCTAAGAGAATCATACCATGGACTATGGAAAACAGCTTGTTAATAGAGTTAAGCCTTAAATTTCTGTGCTGTCAGACCAGTTTGTGGAATTCATTCTTCCATGCTAACACTGGCTTCTGAAAGGGGTAAGATGGCAGTAATTACATTTTTTTTTTCGCATTCTGCCTTGTGGAAAATTTATCAGAGTTGTAGTGTAGATATCTAAAAGCATTAATAATTTATCTTCATTTGTATGCTCACTTTGGTTATATTAATTATGTGGATGTAAACTGTCTGCATTCTGGGATACTATTTTGTTTCAGTATATTATGTGGTATATTTGCTGTACACAGACACTATTACTATGCTTATATTTATTAAGCCATTGGTTCTCTCCTACACAGCATTCGTCTTCTTAAAATGGCAGTTAAGCTTTTTCCCTACAGACCTCTTTACTGGTACTGGCTACTCACAAGCTTTTGTCATTATAAATGAAGTAGGCATGAGGATCCATGTTGGCAGTAATTGTGAAGTTAAAATAGTCACGTTTTATCAGCTTCTTGTTTGCAAACATCTGAATCTACGTGCCAGCAAACCAGTGCACTGATGCTCTCACTTATCTTGCACAGTTAATATGTGGATGGATAGATAATATCTTTCTAATAATACCAGAATAGGATTGGTACTGCTGCTGGTAGAAGTGATATTACACTTGATAACATTTAAGAAATAATGAGCTGCTGAACTGTACAACTGACCTATTAGCTGTTATTGGACCTAACTGTAACACAATTTTAAAAATTAAAAAGATTAAAAAAAAAATTAAATTAAAAATAAAAAAAAATGTATGCACAGGGTGAAGAGAAGAGATGTGGCAAAAATGAGGGGACTAAGAAGTCCATTTGGGCAAAAACACAAACATCATGATAATGAAAAAGAAATGTTTCAGAAGAAGTTGAATACCTCAGCACAGGTACAGTATTACAGAAAAAGTGGTAAGAAATAATTAGAAGTGTGAGAAAAAATAGATGATTTATGTGGTGAAAATGTAAAAGTACATGTGGTGATGAGGGCTCTGATGACAAGGAGCCTGCTTGGTTTGCTAAAAGACATACGTATTTAGTCTGAACACATTATGAGTGCTGGTTAAGGTTTGATTTTGAATTTGCAGACACGTCAGACAAGCTTAAGCCACAGTGTTTAATTTGAGATACTCTGGGAAATGGATTACAGAAGCCCTGCAAATAATACATCCACATTTGACTAATAAACTTGATTCTTTTATAAGAAAATGTGTAGAAAAATCAAGTGGCAAGTATTAATTTGTTTTTTAACAAAACTGTTACTCTTTCTGAATGTACAGTGAATGTTCCCTACCTACTGTCACTAAGAAAAGCACAACAGAAGAAGCCTCATTCATTTAGAGAACATATTTTTCTGCTGGCTACATTACTATGTATAAGACAATGGTGCCACTAAGGCTTTAAGGAAACTTAAAACAGTTCCCTTATCAAACAATGCTATACACCAGCAGCCACAAGAAAAGGCAGTTGATTTTAAAATGCATCTAATACACAGCACCAAATCAAGTTGTAAATATTCTGTTCAGCTAGTTATATTCAAAGTAAGAAAGGCTACTGAGGATAAAGGATAGTCAAATAAAACAAGCAAAAATGAAAGAAGCAAAATAATTGACCAACACGACAGTTAAAACTCACAAATTTAATAAGAAATAAGTGCTTTCATACCTCAAGTGCTTCTTCAGACCAAAAAAACAACTATAATAAAACAATCATACACACACACACACACACACCCATGTATATATATATATATATATATATATATATATATATATATATATATATACACATGGGTCTACCTCGACCCGTTCAGATCACGGCACACTGTGGATAAGGGAATATTCCCTTTTCCCCACTATAGTGTGATCTCAGAGTGAGAATATATAAGTAGCGGGGGTGTGGGGGGTGCAGTAGGGCTTGCCTGCCTGCATACATGCGGTTAGCGTTGCCATGTATTTTATTCTTTTTGTGTTTTTTTTGGTTGCGTGGTTATTCATGAAAGTGCATTTTCGAATAAATGCATTTTTGGGAATAAGGGATCGTGAAATTAGGGCTCGTTGAAACGTAATTTCATTCAATGAAATGAGACCCATACACGCATGAACACACACACACACACACACACACACACACACACACACACACACACACAAAATTCAATACCTATTAAGAGCGTGCAATTTGAATAAAGGCTTTAAAGATACAGTCTGATTTAACCAAAAACATTTATCTGCTTGCATTCGTAAGTGAATATTACTGGGAAACTCCAAATAGCTTGCTTTGAGGATTACTGCAAGGAGGCAGATTTCAGTGAAGAAATGCTTTTCTATAGAAAAGTAATTGGTCAAGCAGTGACAGGAACTTTGTAGGACTGTAGATGTTTTTATGACTGAAATTTAGACTGAGTTAATTGTGTTGTTGTATATACTGATGAGCATTTCTTCCTACAAGAGGGTCTTACTTGTCAGTCTTGGAATAGATTTGTGGATACCCATCCAGTTATCTTGTTTATGTTTGTTATGCATTATTTATTATGAATCATTTGTAACAAAGCAAATGGAGCCAAATGTTGCATATTTGTGAACATTTATATCAAAACTGTAAACTTTCTTAAAGCTAGACTACTGAATGCATGGCTATTTTCAAATTTATGTTTTGAAGTGGGAGCAGAACATGCCGAAACAATTATTTATTATGAAATATGTAGGCCCAGATATGGAAATGCTATGTAAAGTGTTTAAAATGGGGGAGTAATTGCTAAATTTTCTGAGAATGGCAAAGTTGGATTTTATGCTGATTATCATCAAGACCCAGTGCAGGAGAGAAGATTGGTTTATTTTTCAGATACGATTTATACAATGAACTCATTAAATTGGTCAGCACAAGGCAGTAATATGAGTATGTTAGTATAGTATAACAAGGTAAATAACTGTAAAAAAATCAGTGTTTGAAGAGCCTGTGCTAACAGTGGAATTAAGATGTTTCAGTTGTTTTCAGTCTTTTTGGGCAGTATTAACACTATCATCTGAAGCAATGAACCAAACATTGTCACCTGTCTGTGTGGGTTGCTGGAAGTATCTTCCAATTGTTTTTAAAAACTGGCATTTGACAACACTGAATGGATTTGTGACCATTTACTCAATACTCTCAGAAAACAAATCAGCTTTCCATGGATGAAGAGGATAAGCTGACTACATTTGCTGAAGCGTGGGTCTCAGTCACTCCAGATGTTTTGGTTAGATATGAATGCAGGCTTTACAGCCTTTTACACTGCCATTGTGCAGTGCCTTTTTGTGTGAAACAAGCTTCTGTGCTACTTAGGTTCATAGGTGTGTTCTAGGTTAACGACCACTAGGGTCTTTTTAAGTCTAGTCATACATCCCAAATCTCTGATAAGTTCTGGTGTCCTTAATAAACAGATGGGTGACAGGTGTGTGAAATCAATAATCTCCAGGGTTCAGCAATATGTCCCTTCCCCAGGGATTGTGCAATCTCAGAGTTAGTATATATAATTAATAGGGAGGTGTGGGGGTCCAGTGTGGGTTTGATTCAATGCAAAAATGTGTTTATTGTTTGCATGCTCTAAGGCTATGCTCAGAGCATGCACATTCAGCTGTCCGTGTTGCAAATTTTGATTTTTGCAGTGTATTCCAGTACACCTGTACATCTTAGAGTTTTCCTCTCTTGGTCATTAAATAAACTAACCAGCTGGACAACAAAGTGCAGTAAGCTTCACAGAGTAAGAAAAAAATCATTTTCATATCAGGTAAGAGATGTGTGTGTCCTCCATTCTATTCTCCATTCTAATATCCACTATTTTACTGTTATTTACTGTTCTTATACTACCTATAATTGATTGTTGGCTGATGTTCCCTACTCCATTGTGCTGTGCACCATATCTGATATCTTCTCTCATCTGCTAAGAGATATGAGGCCAAATATCACAACACATTCACAGAAACTAGTTCCACTGGGGGTGGGGGGGCAAACCAAGTCAACATTCATAGAAATTACTTCCACTGGGGGGAAAACACAGCCAACCTTATACATCGTGAAGTATAACAAAAATATGAAACTTCATTTTTACAAGGGAAAGTCCCCCATGCATCCCCCATACCCTCATATCACTAAAGACACTCACTACTTGCGAGACTCTACAGCCTTGGGGATAAGGAGAAACCTCCTTACTCTCATTCCTCTATAATCTCACTTCATCAAATATCCCTTTATCAACAATACCTGCAAATCAGTGAAACTAGCTTCACATTTTCTGTTTAGTTGTAACAGGAGTTGACAATTTGCAAGGAATCTGCGTTGCCTACCCTTGATTCCTGTGACAGCAACCTCCCACTTTGTTTGCACTATTCCAGGTTCTGATTCTCCTTTGACTTGGATTTATTTCTTCTGAGCTGCATAGATATTTTGTTTTTCATTTTATGTCATTTTGTGAGGCTCACACATTTTGTTTCTTAGGTACATGATCTCTAGGGAAAGTATTTTTTCACCTATATTCCACCCTTGCACCGCAGATGTTAAATTCCACTTTGCACCTGTTCAAGCCCCCCTTAAGAAATTTTCTTAATCTCATTTAGACAGTAGTGCTGAAACCCCATTTTTACTAACCTTGCCTTCCCTGTAGGACAGTCCATCTCAATGCCGTCATTTGCTTTTTTACCCTAGATCTACTGTTACCTTTTGTCTAGACTCTGGTGGTTTCCTTCTCCCCAGGCTAAGATCCCTTTTCTGTTCAGATGAAGGCTACACAGGTGGCTACAGATGCATAAAACAGATTTAAACGATGATTATATAAAATGTTAGAAATTAGTGAAGTAGTTGACAGAGTCCCTAAAACAAGAGCTTTAGTCAGAATAAATGACCTGTGATGTTTGTGCTGTTTACTGGTTTGTTCTCACAGCATAGATATGAAGAATAAAATCTGGTTACAAATAATTAGAAATATGATATGGTTTGAAGTAAAACACAATGCAGATCTTATTGTTGCACTGATACTTGTCATGTTAATGACTTTAACAGTTGTTAATGCCAATAATAATGATTACCATTAACATGATAAATATCAATACAATAGTAAAATCTGCATTGTGTTTTACTTCAAACATCAGAAATGTTGAAATGTGCAGTGCTGATGCTTTCAATGTATTATAAATAAATAGTAAGAAAGATTTCAGTGAAAAGGATTTGTAGTCCTGTAAATCTCTGCATAAAGGTATACTGTGGCAAAATGCAAGACATTTTAAGATTTTCTAAAAACGAGAATTTAGAAGTATCATCCATTCATTTTGAAAAGATTTGGCAAGAAATGTATTGCAGCAGATAGTAACATCACAACGATGAATAGTAATTCAAAACTGATGCTTCACATTATCCAAGATTTTGCTGAATACCCATGTACAAAGTAAAAGGATACATCCATCAACGAGACAATGCTTTTACATGACCAGATGCTCAGATCCTTGAACTGAATATCTTTTTCTGAAACACAAAGCAAAACAGTTTTAACATGACAATACATTACTCAAAATGTTTTTACTTATTTCGATGTTACTATTGGAAAACATTTCTGATCTGCAGGTAAAATGGACTCTTTTCAGCATTAACACATTATATATGAAAGTCTGTCAGTTTAGCACCGAGGACGGAGGTTATGATCTGCTAAAGCATTCACCCTGTAGTCCTGCATCCAGTTCCCTATATCTCCATTTGCCTGTGCTTTTTTTTATTAAACAAGAAACATCTTTATTGAATTGTTACTTATGACATAGGCAAGCATACATTTATATAAATGAAAACAAACCATATTGATATATTTTCAGTTGCAAACATACATCACATATACAGTCATTATCATTTGGACATTACATAGCTCATTCAATTCCTGCATCCCTTAAACCTCATTCCTCCGCTAAAACATTAATTGGCATGTATTGTTCCCAAATTCCACATTTATTTCTACATAATTTGCTCCTACCCTTTTCTAAAAACACCACTTCCAGTTTTTTGATCTTTGTTACTATATTCACTACTTCTAGTATGGTTGGTACTCACATCCATTTGTTCACCAAATATTTCTGACAAGAGCACTCTGCAGGGAAATATTAAAGTTTGCCAACTCATTACCCCAAAACATATGTTCCTAGTTACCTCCTTCTTCCCCATCACATCTCCAACATTTGCCATCTACCTGAGGAAATTTTTTGGAGTCTGCTTTGGGCATAAACATAACTATGCAAACACTTCCAAGTAAAAATCCTAAATCTTCCAGAATTTGTTGCATATTTGGAAGCCATATATATGTCCTCCCATTGTTTGTGAATTTCTTATCCTGTCGCCCTTCCCAATCTTTTGCAACCTCCTCTGATTGATTCCTATAGTTATCATGCAATATTTTATATCCCCTACTAATTTTTTTTAATAGCAGCTTCTGTTCTACATTGAATTAAAAGCATACCAGAGCAGAACAACTGTTCTGTCCTTGAGAGAAAATCTCCTGAACCCTACTTGGAGTAAACAAGTACCTGTGTAAACATTTACATGCAAATATCATAGATTTGCTGACTTCATAGATTTCCAAGGGGCCTTACAAATTTCTTCCCTTGCTTTTTTGTACTCTGTTGCTCTAAGACATGCTGTAGGTGAATTGGACACTCTAAATTGGCCCTAGGTGTGAGTGCGTGCATGTGTGTGCCTTCTGTGGAAGGTTGGGTGCCAGGCTTGCAACTCAACACCATAAAACTCCATTGCCAATCATGAGTGGACAGGTGATCCGCTGTGACGACCCCTAACCAGGAAAAAGCCTGAAGAAGAAGATTATATACCTTACTAATGATCCATTTCTTAAATGCAATTTCTGGTCTTGCTTCCATTAAAAATCCTATCAGAGCTTGTCTTTCACTTGGTAACGCCCACCCCCCATCATCTCTCTCTGCGTATATATATATATATATATATATATATATATATATATATATATATATATTATGAACAGTCCCTGATATGGAAGGCATATTTTAACTCGCAGGTCACACTCCTGCTTGGCATTTTCCTTCCCAGTAAACTGCTTTCCCCTTCCTTGCTCCCAGTAGTTTGGCTCTTTTTTGTTACTTCCTACCGTCTCTTGCCTGTTTTTTGTACCCTTAGTCACATGCATAACTTGGGGCAAAGGGGACAGCACCCCAGGTGCAAAATGTTAGGGAACATACATTTTTCTGAAGAGCTTTTTTTTGGTCCTTAACTAAATATTTGGGGAGAGAACCAGATCAGGAGGTGGCACCAGGTACCAGAATAGCTAGTTATGCCTCTGTCCTTAGTTGTCCTTATTCCTTTTGGCAAACTCTCCTTTTTCCGCTCCCTTACTAGTTTAGTCTTTTACTGTTATCAGCCAGTTTGGGTATATTATATTCTGTATAGCTATTTCAATTCTCTTTAAGGGCTTGCTTCCAAGACCATAATTTCTCTGCATTCTTCTCACTTCCAGCTTGCTCCACCATCTTTTTCCACTTTGATGTATACTCATCCACTTCTGCTGTATGTAAAAGTCTCAGCTGTGTAATTTTAAAGTATCACTTCAGATCAGTAGTGCTAAACCACTCTGTCCAATAGGAAGAATGAGTTTATCCCACTTTAGTCTTGCCCTTTCCTCCTCCCAAATAAAGTCCCTCATTACCTTATTGATTAGAATTCACAACTTTTCTTTGGACTGATAAAGGAATACCTAACTGATGTACAGTACCAAAGGAACTGTTCACAGAATAAACCTAACAACCTCGCTATGTATTACTAAAAGTCATAAGTATATTTTAAAAGAAATCAAAAGTTCTTCTGCACCATAAACTCACCTAACAGGCTTAAATACATTTAAAAATCCCAAATACTTTCTTTTTGAGTAGTCTCTGCGATTTTCCCTTTGCAGGTTGGGCCCTGCTCCTCTCACCCTCACTCTGCTCTGGCTCACTTCACTCGTCTACTCTAGCTCCCCAATTCCCACCCATCCCTTCCTCATCCACACTTCTTACACATTTACTCTTATACTGTTCAAACAACACTTTTGACACCCGCAAGCCAAGTTATCTTACACTTTCACCATCCTATGTCAAGAACTCTATCCTCTCACTATATCACCAATCACAAGACTCAAACTAGTACTCACCCTAAAATTAGAACTGTCCCTCTTCTTTTATGTACCCCATGTGTAACTCCTCCCACCATGCCCTATTAATCTCTCTCCTCCATATAACCATCTCCTTCTCCATAATCACACTTATGATTTAATTGTCTCTGACTTCCACCTTCTTTTACTCTTTATCATGTTTACATCTAGAGCTTCATTCTAACTAGCCAGCCATTACTGTGTATAACAGTTTCCATCTCCCTCTGATTTTGTACGCATTCTTTCGTGTATCTTTCCCCTCTCACCCATATCTCATCTTACCAAATATCTTTAGCTATCTCCGATTTCTATCATTCACCATTTTATTCCACCAATCACCCCACCAAATCATCTAGTCTTTTTAATACATACTATATGCACTTGATTGAACCTCTCCATATAAAACCCATAACCTCTCAACTCAAATATCAGTATAAAACCCACGTTAAAAGTCAAGTATTTATGTCCATACAAACTCTCACCCATCTCAGTTCAGCTTTGTGGTGATGTACACCCCAATCTAAGCCCATTCACACATGCCTGTAACAACACTAACTCATCCACCAGCTTCATTTAATCATGACAACCTATCTGTAGGCAAACCATTCTTTAAGGTTCTTCAACTTAATATCAGAAAAAAATACCAAAAAATCACAGAATTTAATGCCTGGTTAGCTTTCCACTCCCCAGATACTGAGGGCATCTCTGAAATCCAGTTACAACCACACATTCATGATTATGAAATCATTCTCTGGTCTACAGCATCCCCCAATTAGTCAGAAAACCAAAAAAGGGGTGGCAGAGCTAAACTGTACTCTAGCACCCTCCAACTGTCTGAATACACCCATGATATTCCGGTCTTCAACAGTGCTGAAATACCCATCTCTTTCTTCATACTTAATGAACAAAAAAATTTTGAAAAATTTACTTGTACATCCTTCCTCGTGAAAACTCCTCTACACTGGAACATATTCTGTCCTGGTTAACCACAAACATTCCATATGAGACTATTATACAAAGTGATGCAAACATTGACTGGTTGTTTTTTTACCACCAACTCCCCCAAAGCATCAAGTAATCTTTATGGTTTCATACAACTCATCAGCTCCCCAGCCAGATAAAGTAAGCCCAAAGAAGCCATCTACCTTGCTTAGATATGCTGTTACATCATCAACATCAAGCACATTGCCTGACAGTCTCAGTGATCACCTTCTTATCTTTGCTATTAGGTGCAACCCTAATAAACTCAGGCAGTATTACTTCTTAGAATCCAGAAATCTACCCTCTTTCAAACTAGATGCATTAATAGATTTCCTGAAATCATTTACCTAGAGCACTCTTAGATAATTTCCACTGGGTAATGCAGTCACCCAGTTTAATACTATTACTGAGTAGTCTAGCTCCAACCTGCTCCTCCCAAAAAAATGAATAAGACACATCTCTGCCCTCTGGTTAGCACCTGATACTAAGAAATGTATGAACAACTGGGACAAAGCTTGGAAAATATGGCAACAAACTTTAGAGTACTCCACAATAACATCAACAAAGTATTAGGATTGACAAAACAAATTACTACTATAACCTTTAACATAAAAAAATAACAATCCTAAAAGGTATGGGGCTTCATTAAAAAACTCCTGCACTCAGGTAAGGCACAACAATACAAGCCTTGCCCCAACAGTCCCCCAGAAACCAAAGCACTACTATTCAACTCCCACATCATTAATACTATAACCTGTATGTTCAGTTCTAACACTAATTCCACATACACTGAAATCACCTAATGCAGTACAGCCTCCACTTCTTTGTAATTCAGTTATGTATCCATCTCCATCATCAAAAAAACACATTTGTAAACTAAAACTTACCAGACTAGCTACTGACAAGTTACCTTTAGAATACCTAAAAATCACAGCCAATGCAGTAACCTTCCCCATCTATATATTTGTTAACAGATCCATTCAAGAATCATTTGTCCCTTCTCTCTGGAAAAAAATCTTATATCATTCTACTGCACAAAGGATGAAATTCCTCAGACCTTTCAGACTATAGGCCTGTCTCTCAAAAATCACAATATAATATATTTATTTTCAGCACCTTAAACACACTGTACATGACAACCTTCTTTCCCCCACCCAACATGTTTTCAACCACTATCGCAGTACTATCATTGCATTTGCTCAATTAACACCATCAACCAGAACTGAAATGCATCCTGTATCTCTACTGCAATATTCCTATATTTGTCTAAA
This sequence comes from Protopterus annectens, assembly GCF_019279795.1. Classification (NCBI taxonomy): domain Eukaryota; kingdom Metazoa; phylum Chordata; order Ceratodontiformes; family Protopteridae; genus Protopterus; species Protopterus annectens. Next base: position 458,201,135 of record NC_056726.1, read on the forward strand.
GCTTTTGATATGGGTTCCCATGACAAATAAGCTAATCTGAACCATTCATCTTAGTCATTCCATGTGCCCATGCTTAGCCTTAATCACTGAACTTCTCCTAAGTGATCTATCACCCATACACAACTTACTGTGCTACATATTCCGTGTGTATTATCCATGTGTCCTACATTACTCTGTATTATAAGCATAATCTTGGAGATACTCCCTCTCAGGTCACAAGTCTATTCCTGCCATTCTCTCCACTACCAGTTAAAGTTTTTGCCTATAGTTTATCCTTTACACTTACCTCATGTGAGTCAATCCTATTAGTAAGCATTGCAGATTGAAATCACAGTCTCATCACCCCCCATCCATCCTGGTAGATCTATTACTAAGTGTAGCGAATTCATATTACAGCCTCAACAACCTACACTATGACAGTTTGTGTCTTCCCCTGTACAGACCACAAGTATAAAAGGCATTATCACATTATCATTGACATTACCTGCTACAAAAAACGGCCTTTCTCTGGGCTAACAGCTACTATATCTCCTGGCTAAAGGCCATCACTTAATTACTTATAATATCCTACAGATGCACCATCAGTACAGTAACTTCTTTCATTTAAAAAAGAGTAGTGATATGTCAAATGTAAACGTCTGTACTTCACTAGACAGCACTTTTAATACACTAAACTTGCCCTAGTCTCCTGGGACCATTCTACCATTTTAAGCCATGTTTCACATGTGTTATCTTAGTACTTTGACTCACCGGTGCTATTATTTTTTTTCTCTCTTTTTTGTATTAAACCATGTATTAAGAATGCTCTCTTTCAACTTACATTTATTGCAAAACTAATAATTATTAACATTATTCTTAATTACGTCATAGTAAGAGTATCCATTTTTTGTTGGAGCTTTTCTTCTGAGGCCTGCACTAAAAATGGGCAATGTTGCCCCTCTGGACATTCCCAGGAAACAAATGCTAAATAATAGAATAAAATAAAATAAATGATTTTCACTGCCTGTATCAGACTGTCCAGACATTTCCATTGCAATTCATTTCCATTATCTTACTTCTTTAATAATTTTCTTCTTGGTCTCTCCCCATATATACTTAACTGCCACAACAGTCCTTTTTAATCCATATGCCTAAATACTCCATCTTTTCATGTCCCGATAATATGGGTACTGCTGAAATAATTCATGTGCAGTTACATAATTTACTGTTATAGCTTTTGTTTTACCTTCATTTATTTTATACCCTGAAAATACTTCCAACTGTCTTAAAATATCTTACAACATTCTAATGTCAGATTCAGGAGTTGTCAACTACGAGATAATGTCATCCACAAACAATGATCTTTCTGGGTAACCACAGCATTTATATCTGAATTTGCAAGTACCTTATCTTTTTAACTAAATGTTCCAAGTATATAGCAAATTAGAGGGAGGAAAGGGGACATAACTGCCTGGTCCCACTATTCAAACTAAAATTGTCAGAAAGGACTCTCACCACCTTTATTTTTTCAGTTTATATTATCCTTATTAACTATATTATACTGTGAGGGAATACAATGCTAACATTACCTACTTATAAATTACCAGTAAACTGTATCAGCAGGGAACCCACTCATCCCGGGTCTGTGTTCCTCTCTCTGTCTCTCTCCAGGTCCCCATTAAGGCTCCCCACTGGCACAGCTGTAGGGTTAAGTCCTTATCTAAGTGTCTAAGCCAGGTCCGCCAGCATGCTCTCTGTGAAACCAGTACTTCATGTTCCTGCTCCAAATAGCTGACACACACACTCTTTGAGATTTAGTTTACACACATACACACACACACACACACACACACACACACACACACACACACACACACACGCACGCACACACACACACACACACACACCTGGGAAAGGCTGGCACAGATTACCCACTCTACCATCTTTGCCTAAACTATAAGGTAGATTCACTGCCACCAGTCAGTTACTATAAGGCTCTTAAAAGGGTATCCGACTATACTATACAAATGGTAATGTTGACCAAAGAGCCAGGCTTTCAGGAGTGGCCACAGTTATCACCAAATAAATATACGAAAATACTTTTAAACTTAAATATTATCTGAAAGGACCAGCCACAAAGGGAAGTTTAAAATATATTTAATAATAAATAATAAAAGAACATGAAAATACTAAATATCTGTTTACAGTAAACACCAGAGTTTCAACCACAAGAAATATTAAAATTGGAACTTAGTAAAAAGTATGTTATTTGAATATCAAACTGATTTGCGCAGATGCTTGTGCTGTACATGTGTATATAAAAAAAGTTTGTGTTAAAAATGCATCAACAGTGCCCCCTGATGGAAAGAAAAAGAAATATACAGTAGTGTAACTGGTTAAATATATTATATTGTAACAGAGGATAGAGAAGAGAGTAATCTCAGTCCCAGCTAACTTTGGAAAAAAAGCTGAAATTAATTAAATTAAAAGATAAGATTTACAGTTACAGTTTTGCCAGCAGCCAGATATAAAAATCAAGTAAAACCTTCTTTACCAAACCTTCTTATTATCTTTAGGAGGGGAGCTAATTGCTAGTAGATGTTTGAAATTGTTTTTATGATGTCCAGCAAATAGATTTGCACTAATACATAAAAACAGTACTTAACTAGTCTCACTATATTTTCCTGACAAATCTGGAGTTACTATTCCCTGGTTCATTTACTAAATCAAGGCAAGATGAAGTAGGTGAGGAATCCTTCTATGTCAATTTCCAAGAAAGTGACTGCCCAGTCTGATTTGAGAAACTTCTCAATATAACATCTAAATATTATTTCTGGGATAGCTTACAGAATGACATCACATCTCGACATCTGACTGTTTCCCACACTATCACCAACATTAGAAACTGCCAGGATTTTAGCACCTATGTTTTACCATACACACAAACAGAGCATTGCTCAGATCTGCTGTAGCTGCTGGATATCATAAAAACAATTTCAAACATCTACTCTTCCAGAGTAGCAATTAGCTCCCTGCTAGAGATAATAAAGAAGGTTTCCTAATACTTGTTTTCGCAGATATTTTATCTCTGGCTGCAACTGGAACTGTAAGATGCAATCTTTATGGCTAATTTAATTTCAGCTATTTTTCAAAGTTAGCTGGGACTGAGATTAACCTCTTCTCTTCCAGTATCCTCTGTTATAATATATTTAACCAGTTACACTACTGCATGTACATTTCTTTTCTTTCCATCAGGGCACACTATTGATGCATTTTTAACACAAGCAACTTTATAAATACATGTTCAGCACAAGCATCTGCGCAAATCAGTTTGATATTCAAATAACATATACTTTTTACTAAGTTCCAACTAGCTGTGCTGGCATATGTTACACATCCACTGCTCTACTTCTCCTGACATAGCTGGCAACACCTCCTATCATCACAGATGACATGAGAGACAATCCAAAACTGTGGCTGTATCACAGATTGAATCAAAATCACTAAATCAATAAAACATTTATCACTTTTACTCCAACTCGATAAGTCTGAATGGCAAGCATTTTGTTGTTTCACTGACTCCTTTAGAATGTTCAGAACTAAACTAAAGTGTATGGGGTCATTTATTTTATGTTGCTGCTCTGCTTACCTACTTCCAAATATGTTGCTGCTACTTAAACATTTCTATTTATGGTGAGGGATTTTTTAGTTTACCATTTTCAATATATATATATATATATATATAAGTATTGCAGAACACGGGTGGTAGTTTTGTTTGTTACACTTGAAATATAATAGTGTGTGTGAGCTATAACTTTTCATAGGTTCATAGCTTCATAGGTAAGCACTAGGGAAACAGTCTGTAGATCATTTCAAGCTTAGCCAAAAAAATCCTATTCAAAATTTCCTCTAGCCTCTAAGAAGGTAATAGAAAATAGACTGGGGCTAATTTGAGGCTCTGTATCCATTTACCTACGTTTATCTTTAAGGTATCAAGGGTGCTACTCTGTTTGACATGTAGTGAAAGGTTGTTCCAGAAATGAGGGATAAGTTGGGATATAAATCTATTATGCCAACATGTCTTATTTATCTGCTGGTGAAAGTTTAGTTCCTTTAACTGAGTATTTGATGTACAGTTAGCTCTATGAAGAAAAAGGTTAAATAGGGTTGGATCTTTCATAGCATGAAAGGCTAGACGTAGACCTTTACAGAGGAGTCTATAAGAAACTGATTCCAGAGAAAGGGCTGCCAGTCTCTCCTTTGAGCCATTTAAATAATGTTTTCCTTTAGTAGTTGCATGTTAATTTGAATAAAGTCTATCTAGGGCTCAGTGCTGCTTAGATCAGCAGATATAGACTATGCCTGCCTGCCCACTTAACAATCTGCTGAGAACAGCTGTTGACTCCAGCAGTCTCTGTTTCCTGTAAACCCACAGGCCACCATCTTTGACTGTATATGATTTTACATTTTCAGAAATGTCTATATATTACTATCTTATTACATAATAAATATATTTATAGTTTTTATGAGTTTGTAAGTTTACTGTACCTTGTTTGACTACACTGCAGCAATACTGTTTATGCAACTTTGATATAATTAGTATTACACATGTGCTGTGGCTATTATCACCCCAGTCCCATTTTATTTATCTGTATACATTGAAAATAACCAAACCACAAACAGTGCTGAAACTCTGCAGGCAGCAGACTATCTATCCAACGACACTCATGTAGCACATAGTTTTAATGTATATGTTGTTTTAATTTTAGTCAGGAATTTTTATGATTTATTGATTTTTATCCAGTTGGATAGTAAAAAGCAATGTTATCCACAAATGGGAAGAAAATATGTCTAGCAACGAGGCATGGGGTGCATATCATTTAAAAGGTCTTCTTACATACTGGATTCAGCTCTGGAATGAAATATTTCTTCAAGGTGATTTTTGATCAGTTTTACTACTACTTAATGTAGTATAATATTTTGAAAAATAGCTCCTTTCACTAGTGTCAGGGTTACTGCTTTCCTTATTTGTTAACTGGGTAGGTGTGTGGTCCAAATCATACCCTTTTGTGGAGTGAAGTAGGTCAAAGATAGCTTGTACCAACCAAATTCAGGATAAAATAAATGATGTGATATCTAATATTAAGATATACTAATGCTGAAACACTGCACTTGTAGTAATTAGGGTACATTCACTGAAAATGTAGTTAATTACCCAGAGTATTTCACAAATGTGCTCACTGGCAAAACATGTTGCAAAACTGCCAATATTAAACAAATACACTAGATATATAACCATACAAGTATAAATCACAGCAGAGTTAAATCAAACAGCTAATAACTGACAAATCAACAGAACATGCTGGAGGGGCAGGTTCAAAACCCAGAGATCGCCCATGCTCTGAAACAGACTTCCCATACATGTCAAGCAGAGTACCTCACTGGCCCTCTTCAAGAAAAATCTTGATGAGTGGATAGGAAATAGAAAGTTCACCCCGGGGTATCACTCCAGTGGGTCTACTCAACAGAGGCACTGGGAACTAACGTCGGACAGCACAATGCCAGGGCACTGCTATGGGCTAGGCTTGTAAATGCTCCAGGGCCATTAGCCTAGTACACACCTATGAACCTATGAACACTGACCTACCAGAGTGACACATCAGAAAGTCAAAATACATTAACACTTTATTTTGTTTACCACTTGCATACTTTATAAATAGACATCACCAGAACAATTAATGACTGTGTAAATCACTGTTTAAACAGCCAAATCGCACGTCAAGAGTTGATCACATGACTAATATCCCCATGTATTTAAAAGTTAAAGTTCTGCTATTTCCACAAAAACCTATTTGGTTCCAATAAGATTTTGGATTATGTTTGGAAAATGTTAACTCTCCTCAATGGCCTCATGCACTATGATGCTTTTACAATTAATGATATCTGTGTAGAATACTGACAAAATGATTTATGGTTCAATGACTTATTGTTTCAAGGTTGTAGTGACATTTCTTTATTTAAAGACTTAAAAACAAAAATACCTGTCATCCTCATGATTTTTGGACTTCCTAAGGTTCACAAACAGGCAGATAACCCATCTTAGAGGCGAACTGTAGCTATAGCAGGCTCAAAGACTGAATTCCTATGTAGATATATTAATTTTAAGCTAAAATAGCTTATTACTAGGAGTAAACACATTTTAAAGGGCTGAGGACACTTTTTAACTTTGTGTAAAGCTGTAGTATTCAACCAGAGGCTGTTCTACTTACCTTTGATGTCACAGACCTATCTTCTGTTATCTCCCACACTGGGTTGCTGGTTTAGAGAAATGCTTAAGCACCATACAAATTTAGCAGATAAAGATATTTTAATATTTGAACAAGCAATATAATTTATATTGTAATAATAAATATGAAATGTTGAGAGGGGAATACTACCATCAAAGTAACGGTGTGGCAATAGGAACTGCCTGCATCTCCATTTATGCCAACCTAGTCCTTTGGTATTGGAGAAAAACATTGTTTTAATATCTGAATCTGTTTATTAAACAAAACAGACAGCATGCTATAGATTCTTCACTGACATTTTATTTGAATTGGAGATGCCAACTCATTGTGTGATTTTCTGAATTTCTTGAACCAAACTTTTTTAAAGTTTATTTTTGAGTTTTCATGGCTTATATGTGAGTATTTACAAAGCACAGTCAATAGTAGTTTTTTTCTAACAATTGAAGGAAAAACACTTTATCAAGCTCATATTTATATTTCCTGTTAGTGCAACTTTGAGATTAATCATTCTGTTAATACCAAGTAGAAAAGCTGTATCAATCTGAACCTGTCAAAGACACCCCTTATCTTCTAATTCATGCACCACAATGCCACAACAAAGATACCCCTAATCTTCTAATTCATGCACCACAATGCCACAACAAAGATACCCCTTATCTAATAATTCATGCACCACAATGCCACAACAAAGATACCCCTTATCTACTAATTCATGCACCACAATGCCACAACAAAGATACCCCTTATCTTCTAATTCATGCACCACAATGCCACAACAAAGATACCCCTTATCTTCTAATTCATGCACCACAATGCCACAACAAAGATACCCCTTATCTTCTAATTCATGCACCACAATGCCACAACAAAGATACCCCTTATCTTCTAATTCATGCACCACAATGCCACAACAAAGATACCCCTTATCTTCTAATTCATGCACAACAATGCCACAACAAAGATACCCCTTATCTTCTAATTCATGCACAACAATGCCACAACAAAGATACCCTTCATGCACCACAGTGCCACAACAAAGATACCCCTTATCTTCTAATTCATGCACCACAATGCCACAACAAAGATACCCCTTATCTTCTAATTCATGCACCACAATGCCACAACAAAGATACCCTTATCTTCTAATTCATGCACCACAATGCCACAACAAAGATACCCCTTATATTCTAATTCATGCACCACAATGCCACAACAAAGATACCCCTTATCTTCTAATTCATGCACCACAATGCCACAACAAAGATACCCCTTATCTACTAATTCATGCACCACAATGCCACAACAAAGATACCCCTTATCTTCTAATTCATGCACCACAATGCCACAACAAAGATACCCCTTATCTTCTAATTCATGCACCACAATGCCACAACAAAGATACCCCTTATCTTTTAATTCCTGCACCGCAATGCCACAACAAAGATACCCCTTATCTTCTAATTCATGCACCACAATGCCACAACAAAGATACCCCTTATCTTCTAATTCATGCACCACAATGCCTCAACAAAGATACCCTTTATCTTTAATTCATGCATCACAATGCCACAACAAAGATACCCCTTATCTTCTAATTCATGCACCACAATGCCACAACAAAGATACCCCTTATCTTCTAATTCATGCACCACAATGCCACAACAAAGATACCCCTTATCTTCTAATTCATGCATCACAATGCCACAACAAAGATACCCTGTATCTTCTAATTCATGCACCACAATGCCACAACAAAGATACCCCTTATCTTCTAATTCATGCACAACAATGCCACAACAAAGATACCCCTTATCTTCTAATTCATGCACCACAATGCCACAACAAAGATACCCTTATTTTCTAATTCATGCACCACAATGCCACAACAAAGATACCCCTTATCTTCTAATTCATGCACCACAATGCCACAACAAAGATACCCCTTATCTTCTAATTTATGCACCACAATGCCACAACAAAGATACCCCTTATCTTCTAATTCATGCACCACAATGCCACAACAAAGATACCCCTTATCTTCTAATTCATGCACCACAATGCCACAACAAAGATACCCCTTATCTTCTAATTCATGCACCACAATGCCACAACAAAGATACCCCTTATCTTCTAATTCATGCACCACAATGCCACAACAAAGATACAGCTTATCTTCTAATTCATGCACCACAATGCCACAACAAAGATACCCCTTATCTTCTAATTCATGCACTACAATGCCACAACAAAGATACCCTTCATGCACCACAATGCCACAACAAAGATACCCCTTATCTTCTAATTCATGCACCACAATGCCACAACAAAGATGCCCTTCATGCACCAGAATGCCACAACAAAGATACCCTTCATGCACCACAATACCACAACAAAGATACCCCTTATCTTCTAATTCATGCACCACAATGCCACAGCAAAGATACCCCTTATCTTCTAATTCATGCACCACAATGCCACAATAAAGATACCCCTTATCTTCTAATTCATGCACAACAATGCCACAACAAAGATACCCCTTATCTTCTAATTCATGCACCACAATGCTACAACAAAGATACCCCTTATCTTCTAATTCATGCACCACAATGCCACAACAAAGATACCCCTTATCTTCTAATTCATGCACCACAGTGCCACAACAAAGATACCCCTTATCTTCTAATTCATGCACCCCAATGCCACAACAAAGATACCCCTTATCTTCTAATTCATGCACCCCAATGCCACAGCAAAGATACCCCTTATCTTCTAATTCATGCACCACAATGCCACAAAAAAGATACCCCTTATCTTCTAATTCCTGCACCACAATGCCACAACAAAGATACCCCTTATCTTCTAATTCATGCACCACAATGCCACAGCAAAGATACCCCTTATCTTCTAATTCATGCACCACAATGCCACAACAAAGATACCCTTCATGCACCACAGTACCACAACAAAGATACCCCTTATCTTCTAATTCCTGCACCACAATGCCACAACAAAGATACCCCTTATCTTCTAATTCATGCACCACAATGCCACAACATAGATACCCCTTATCTTCTAATTCATGCACAACAATGCCACAACAAAGATACCCCTTATCTTCTAATTCATGCACAACAATGCCACAACAAAGATAACCCTTATCTTCTAATTCATGCACCACAATGCCACAACAAGGATACCCCTTATCTTCTAATTCATGAACCACAATGCCACAACAAAGATACCCCTTATCTTCTAATTCATGCACCACAATGCCACAACAAAGATACCCCTTATCTTCTAATTCATGCACCACAATGCCACAACAAAGATATCCCTTATCTTCTAATTCATGCACCACAATGCCACAACAGGTATCAGGCATAACAAAATCAGTAACCAAAAATTATTATAGGATCACAGGATCATAGGATATCTAAGGCAATTTGATGAGATTCCATATGTGCCTTGCCAATAACCACCCTTAGTCTTTACCACCCCTTTCAAAGTGGGCAATGCCTGTAAATCTTGCAGTAAATTTAAGGGTACCCATCCAGTAATCTAAGCTGTGTTTGCAGGATGACAGGGAATTGTATTGCGTAACCTGTAAGGGGAACCTATTTCAGAGCAAGGGAGGGTGATGGGTGATGGGTGATGAACCTATCCTTCTAGTTAGCTTTATTTCCTGATGTTGGTTGAGATCTTGTGCTCTAATCATGGCTGCACTATTTGACTTATCAAGAAAAAGAAGGTCAAGGATGCCAGGGTTTCTGAGGGCATGGTCAGTGAGGCACACATCTGCCCCTCAGGAGCCTTTATGACTTTTAAAAGTAATGCAAACCTTGGATTGTCAGTTAAGCATGTTATTCCTACTATTAGAGCCAAATGCATAGAAGTAATCATACACTCTGACTTGGAAATGTTATGTGGCCTTTCCCACATAAAAAACTGGGCAGGTTTTGTAAAGGGCTGCACAGATTACATTTTTGAAAAACAGTTAAAAGTGCCCATGACTGTTAGTATATGTCCCCCAACATTTTGAGACTTTCCACTATTAACATGTATGCATTATGAAAAACTGCCACATATTAACATACCTTTAAGTGGTCAAGTACTAACTAAAGGGCTTTGAATATTGGATCTCTGCTACTCTGAATCAAATTATTTTTCAGATTTTTACCTTTCTATTAAAAACCATGTCAGCTTCTACCCCCAACATATTAAGAAAGACTGTTCAAAATATACCAGTTATTACATATTAAATTCTTAGTAGTATTAGTACCTATACAATATCTGACCATAGCCAAATGTTTGCTGCCATCTTTACTGCTGACCATACCTCTCATCCTGTTACATCAATAAATCTGGAAAAAGCCAAGAACAAGGGGGGGGGGGGGCAAAGGACAAAAATAGGGACAGTTTTTAAATATTGCTCTTACAAACTTAGCAAGTTAATAGAAGAACAGGTTTTGAATTAGCATGAATTTTCTGAAGGGTATGAAGCCTGAAACTCAAATGTTTGTCATATTCTAACTTGAATCCTCAATGATTTGACAATGATTTGCTAGAAAACTACAATTTTATAAGAGATAGACCAAAAATCTGAGGTAAAAATCTGGACACTTGAGAGGTATGCTGCTGACATTTGTCAATTTATCAGGATTATCCATTGGTCTAGCTGATATATATGGTTCATATATGGCATCCCTACTGGATGTTACCTCTTGAAGTTTTCACTAACGAATGGAAGGGGATACCTTGTATCAATAAACCATCTTTATAGTAACTAGTTTTCCATCTTGTATCCTTCTTACTCTACAGTAAGTTTGACACTTGACTACATTGTTCTTAAGCCAGTTTATGCGCATGGTAGTACAGCCTAAGCAGCTGGGCATATGGCAGTACAGCCTAAGCAGCTGGGCACATGGCAATATAGCCTAAGCAGCTGGGCGCATGGTAGTATAGTTTAAGCAGATGGGTGCATGGTAGCATAGCCTAAGCAGCTGGGTGCATGGTAGTATAGCCTAAGTAGTTGGACACATGGTAGTATAGTCTAAGCAGCTGGGTGCATGGTAGTATAGCCTAAGCAGCTGGGTGCATGGTAGTATAGCCTAAGTAGTTGGGCACATGGTAGTATAGTCTAAGCAGCTGGGTGCATGGTAGTATAGCCTAAGCAGCTGGGCGCATGGCAGTATATCTTAAGCAGCTGGGTGCATGGTAGTATAGCCTAAGCAGCTAGGTGCATGGTAGTATAGCCTAAGCAGCTGGGTGCATGGTAGTATAAACTAAGCAGCTGGGCACATGGTAGTACAGCATAAGCAGCTGGGCACATGGTAGTATAGCCTAAGCAGCTGGGCGCATGACAGTATAGCCTAAGCAGCTGGGTGCATGGTAGTATAGCCTAAGCAGCTGGGTGCATGGTAGTATAGCCTAAGCAGCTGGGTGCATGGTAGTGTAGCCTAAGTAATTGGGCACATGGTAGTATAGCCTAAGCAGCTGGGTGCATTGTAGTATAGCCTAAGCAACTGGGCGCATCGTAGTATAGCCTAAGCAGTTGGCTGCATGGTAGTATAGCCTAAGCAGCTATTTCTTATCATTTCTTTATGATAATTCTGAAGAAAGAAATCAACACAATGAAATCCCTAATGCTAGACATTCTAGTCAGTAACCGCCAGCACTACATATAAATGTGGACTATTGGCTTGAATGAAAAAGTAGTAGAGACTCATCCTGGAGATGCAAACCAGTACCTTCAGTTATTATAGATGTTGGGTAGTTACTTCCTGTATTCACACAATCCACACATTAACTTGATAGCACCTGTCAGTGATCAGTGTACTATGCACTGACACTTACATACTCCACTGTAATGCCAAAAATGGACACAGAAATTGATGGAACCTATCATATTTTGACCTAAAAAGAGAACAGCTGTGAACATATGCAACAGTGATTTGATCTGGTTGAGATGGAAAAGCCTACCAATGTACAAAATTTTCATTTTTGTTAAAAATCATTAGTGTTTCTAGTAAGGATGCTTCAATACTTACGTTTTCTCAAAATATTATTCAGGACATACTGCAATTCACCTGGAGAAATTTCCATGTCCTAAAGAAAACAAGTAATATGAATTAAAAGGAACAAAATAAATTATGATTACAGAATGGTTTATAACTTTAATGTATACATTTAATGTTATCTTGTATGTTTTGCTATTGTCCTCTGCATATGAAAACTACTGGTGTTGTTATAACTTAAGTTTTGATTTCTACTGGGTATTGTCTTTGAGGGAAAAAACTTTTCTGCATGTTTTATAGTTCTATAGTTCACACTTCATAGCTGCCTATTAGTGCTACTGCCTATATCAGAATGGTTCTGATCTTTTTTTGAAGCACCTTTAAGGCACAGGCACACATACATTAACAGAAAAGAAAATAAACCATATATAACCATATTAGCATTCTTTCACTTAACCCAGCCACTGGGGATGCACAAGCCAGTGCATTTCTTTGTGCCAGTCCCAAGCCCGGATAAATGGGGAGGGTTGCGTCAGGAAGGGCACCTGGCATAAAACTTCGCCAAAACATTTCATGCAGGCACCAAGAAACATTTTTATACCAGATCGGTCGAGGCCCAGGTTAACAACGACCGCCACCAGTGCTGGTAGCCTACAGGGTGCTGGTGGAAATTAGGCTACTGTTGGCCGAAGGAGGAGAAGAGGCGGAAGACATGGCCAATGGATGTGGTGAGAGGGGACATGCAGGTGGTTGGTGCGACAGAGCAAGATGCAGAGGACAGGAAGAAATGGAAACAAGTGATCTGCTGTGGCGACCCCTAACGGGAACAGCCGAAAGAAGATAATGATTAGCATTCTTCCACTTACACACGTTATACCTAACCCATTTTCTTTCTTTATAACAACTATCTTTTGGTCCAGCATTACATACATCACTCAGTTCCTGCGTTTCCATAAAATTCCCTCTTCATCTTCCTGAATGTTATTCTGCATGTATTGTTCCTACAACTTCCATTTATTTCTATATAATTTTCTCCTTCTATTTTCTAAAGATCCATCCTCTAGTTATTTTATCTATTTACAATATTTAATACTTCAAATACAGTTCATTTACAGTTCAGTTTCCAATTACTAGTAATTGCTTTTTTGGCAGCCAGCACAATTAAACTTAATAAGGCCTTACTATGTCTAGGCAATTCAGATTCTGTGTCCAGGCTTAAAACAATAATTTCTTCAATTACAGCCATTTGCTCCCCCAGTACTTCTGACTCAGTACATTGTAGGGATTTTTTTTTAAATGTTCCACCTCATTATACTTCTAAAAAACATATTATCAGTTGTCTGTTTATTTCTTATTACACCACCAACAATTGCTATCTACCTAAGGAAAACTTCTTTGAAATCTGCTGAGGTATAAAAGTATGTATGCAAACACTTCCAAGTGAAAACTGGAATTCTTCTGGAATTTGTCATTCCATTATTCCCTGGTAAACTGCTTTTCCAGTCTCTCTTCTCAATCTTTTCTAACCTCCTCTGATTTATTCTTATAGTTATCATGCAATATTTATAAACCCTACTAATTATCCCTTTTTTAACAGCAGTTTTTGTTGATGTTTTGATCAAATGTGTTTTTTATGCACTGAAACTAAATTTGCTGAGTATACTTACACATTTAGCCAACAGAAACGGATACTTTATTGAAAACAGAAGTGAGTCTTGCACCTGTTCACAAATAAAACTTCTTCAAAGAGTTGGAGTTATTGATGCATGCACTCATGTGTGTGGCTATTTAGCACAATTTATTATAGTATTGTTTTTTACATTTAATCAAGAATTCCCAACTAGTAGTCTCCATTTACAGCAGGGCTTGGGAAGTAAAACTCAAGACATTAAAATACATAAAATTAATAGATACATTATAAGACAGCAAGCAACGTGGTTCAGAGAAGTGTAAAATGATATAATTTGTAGATCATAATTACTACTCTGATAAGGTATTGGTTTTAAATGTTATTTGAGAATACAGAGATGAGATAGATATATGGGTGTTAGATGACAACAACTGCAGAAAAGCCAATATCCTAAATCAAAAAAGTTCAAAACTTAAAAACTGTTTGATGGTCCACTGATTTTCCCAGATTTAATGACTTTATGCATGACATATAGCACATACACTACACAGATGTACTGGGATACACAAACAACATTTCAGACAAAGCAGCACTCAAGCATGAATGATAGATATGATGAACACTACAACCTGCAAGAGATGCACTTACATAGCCAAATTGGAAGCTAAGCTCTCTCCGGTCAATATTGTGCTAGACAGTCAAGAGGAGAAGGTTAACACCTGCATTACACCTCAAGCAACTCATAGCCCTTCAAAACCCACACCATCAACACCCACACATAGCAACACTAAACCCACATATGCGGAGGCCCTTAACATTAACCAGCCCAAGTAACAAGGACCTCCGAAGCCGAAACACAAACAAACACCAGTCATAACCAAAGTGACACATAGCTCACAACACCAGTGTGCCACCCAACAACAGCCCCTAAGGCAAGACAATGTACCCAACACTTTAGTCATAGGTGACTCTATAGACAGGCACACTGATGTCTCACTCACCAGGCTGAACAAGGAGAAAATTACAGTCAGCTGCCTGTCAGGTGCCAGGATCTGCCACATAACGCATGCACTCAAGTCACTCCACAACAAGTACAAATATGACTCTGTCATTGTCCATGCTGGAGTGAATGACTTGAGATGTACCTCCCTGGACTACATGAAAAGAGACATGGAAGAGCTCTTGGATCATGTGACCCAGGCAGGTATGACCCTAGCCCTGAGTAGCATCCTGCCTTCGCCCAGAATGATACCACAGTATAAGGACAAAATGATTGACTTCAACAATTGGCTAAGCTTCTGGTGTCATTCAAAGGGGATCCAGTATTTGTCTGCCTGGGAAGACATGATCGACAAACCACGATGCTTTGCCCAGAGATGGTCTGCACCTGTCACCCCTGCGATTCAGGTTACTGGCTAAAGCTCTTGCCACCCCTATAGTGCCTTTTTTTAGGCAAGGTTCAAAGGATAAAACCACCACCATAACAGATACAAACATGCAAAATCTGAAGGTAATGCTACTCAGTGCTAGAAGTCTAAACCTCAAAATGCATTCTCTCGAGGCACTCCTAAAAATGGAGAACATCGATATCTGTGGAGTAACTGACACCTGGTTCAAGGCTCCAGAGAGCACCCCTGCAATACCAGGCTACAATTCTTACCACATTTTTCGGCCACAAAACCAAGACCGAAACACTAAAGGTGAAGGAGTGTCCATATTCACTAAAGATATTCACACCTCCAGGCTAGTTGCCCAACACAATGCATCTGAAATTCTCCAGGTGCAAGTAACACTAGGTAAGACTGCAATCCAAATTGTAGCCTGCTACAGATCCCCCACCATGCCCCAAGATTCTCACTACATATTTCTAAACATACTGGAAAATATTAAGATACAAAAAAACACCCTAATACTGGGTGATTTCAACTACCCTGCCATTAATTGGGAAAACTACCTGGGTACCAACTCCTTTTCCCAACGGTTCTTGGAATTCATAAATTCCAATGCCCTGGATTAACTAATCCATTATCCCACCAGGGGAGCCAATATCCTAGACCTGGTCATTACCAACATGGGAGATAGATGCACCACACCAGTGGTCACCCCCCTCATTGGTCAGGTCTGACCATAAGCAAATCACCTTTGACATCCACATTCCACCCCCACCCCCCAGTAAGGAAACCTCCTTAAAAAACTTCTTCAAAGCCAACTTCATGCTACTGAAGTCAGAAATGACAAACTTCACAACACCCACGCAGACGGGATCTGGAAGTTCGACTGCAGAATCCTACACTAAGGCACTGTACGACCACATCCACTTGTGCATGAATCGTGCCATCCCAAATAGAACCAAGATGCTCTTCTCCAAAAAAAAGGAAGCCAATCTAGTGGTCCCCTGCTATAAACAAACTATACAACAGAAGGAAGAAACTGTTGCAGAAAAGAGGAAAATCCCAGGATGCAAAAAACTCCCTCACCAGCCTCAGTAAGAAGCTAAGATCCCTCAAATCCTCAAAAGCTAGTTATGAAAATAAAATTGCCAAAGATTCCAAAGACAACCACAAGGCATTCTATAGTTATGTCAAGAATCTAAATGGCAATGTGCAGATCTGCTCTGAGCTACAACAGAATGGCATTAAATATACTGATCCCAAGGATATTGCCAATATCCTGGCAGATCGATTTAGTGCCAACTTCACCCCCCTCTCACCCCCTAAAGGGCCTATCTCATTACCAAAAGATTGCCAAATTCCGATAATCATGGCCACACAGGTACAAACCGCGCTCTCCAAAGCTAAGAATACAGCATCCATGGGACCAGATGACATCCCAGGCTGTGTACTACATGAACTACAAAATGAACTGGCACCTCACCGAAGTGTCATGTTTAATCATAGCTTCACCTCAGGCTTCGTGCCCATTGAGTGGTGCACAGCTACAGTTATCCCACTCCACAAGGGAGGATCTGCCTTGGATCCCAGGAACTACCTTCCCATCAGTCTGACAAGCCTGATCTGCAAGGGCATGGAATGCATTATCATGGAACTTATAAACAAAGACATTGGCAACCTTCAAACACTGGACCCCACCCAGTTTGGGTTTGTGAAGGGCCGATCTTGTCTCCTAAATCTGATTGACTTCTTTGAATCGGTCTCCAGAGCTGTGGACGAGGGTAAGGTGGTCCACACAGCCTATCTGGACCTCAACAAGACCTCCGACACCATCCCCCACTCTGGAATCATAGATAAACTTACTAAGTTGGGCATAAATCCCTACGTCACTTGATGGGTTGCCAACTGGCTTACTTACAGAACCCAGACTGTAAAAGTAGCCAAATCCTAGCCAAGTAGCCAAGACTCCAAATCCAGCTCCAGACAAGTGACAAGTGGAGTACCCCAGGGTTCAGTCCTGGGACCACTCTTGTTTGGCATCTACTTCTCTGAAGTACAGGCCAACACTAAGGGACTCTTAACAAAGTTTGCAAATGACTGCAAACTGGGAGCCATTACTGAATCCCCAAATGATGTGGATATAATACAAAAAGGCCTTACAGAAACAGATGCCTGGTGCCAGAGCCATGGGCTCAAGCTTAATGCCAAGAAATGTATAGTTATCCCCTTTGGAAAAAAACATGTACCCATAAATTACCACATAGGTGGCAAGACACTAAACATCGAAAGTGTGATGAGAGACTTAGGGACACAGGTGGATAGTGGTCTCACTTTCGATAACCACATCACCACAACAGTCAGGAAATCCTTCTATGTGGCACACCTCATCACTAAGGGCTTTTCATCCAGAAAAAAGGAGGTCATTGTCCCACTGTACTCATCCCTCATTAGGCCCATTATAGAGTATAATGCCCCATTTGGTATGTACCTCACAAGATATCTGCAACAGCTGGAAAGGCCACAGAAATACCTCACTAAAAGAATCACAGGCCTAAAGCAGATGCCATATGCTGACCATCTAAAAAAACTCCAGCTATATTCTGTGGCATATCGTCTACTCAGAGGCGATATCTACTTAACATACAAGGCCATGTCAAACCCTGAGCTGTTGGACATGCTCCACTTAAAGAAATCCCAATCCCTCAGAGCCACATGCTCCAGGGATCTAAACCTTGTCATCACAATGAACAAAACATGCTGGGGGATAGGTTCCTGACCCAGAGACTCCCCATACTCTGGAATAGACTGCCCATACATGTCAAGCAGAGCGCCTCATTGGCCCTCTTCAAAAGGAACCTTGATGATTGGATGGGAGCTAGTAAATTCACCCCGGGGATCATGACAGTCGCCCTGCTAGACAGGGGCCCAGAGAAGTAAATATTGTGGGAAGAAATATCCAGGGAATTGTTATGGCTAGGCTTGCATAAGCCCTAGGGCCGATAGCCTAGTACCAACCTATGAATCTATGTATGTAAGTACCACAGAGCTATAAAGATTAACAAAAACTGCTACTGCAAAGCTACTAGTAATTAACTATGCATTGCTAAAACAAGTCATAACCATTTATCTGTAAGCTGGTACAGAGATAACAAAGATGCTTGTAACTCTGTTTTCAGTAAAGACTGATAAGGAAGTAAATTACACTTCAGTGAAAAATTCCATTGTATCTGTAAATGTCTTTTTTAAATGTATCTTAAATGCGTCCTCCTCTCATGAATGTACCACAAAACATGGACCAGCTTGTTATCAGTTTTGCAACATATGCTGGACAGTGGGACTCTTTGTATATATTCATTACTATCTGGATTTGTATTAAGGGACCAGGAGCAGTTCTAAATACTTTGGCTGTATTTTGTCAGATGAAAACGTTAGCCTAAGCAGGATACTTGCATATGCACAGACGTTCAGAGGCAAATGACAGCTGAACTGGTGACAAATGCTAGTAAAATCCAAGTATTTCAGTCAGTGCTGTGTTCTGCATTTTACAGTGATGCCCTGCAGCATATTTGGATACCCAACTGTTTGCCAGCTCCAGTTTATGCAGAAGTGGAGACATTAAGTTAGAAGGTGTGCAGAATAAAGTACTGAAGGGAGTAAGTAAATATTAGTAGTAGATAATTAAGTATTGCTGGAAAGAAATGATTTAGATCTATATAGTTTTCATAACCTTTGGTTAGTTATGGACACAGCAATGTATATATCTTTGTTGAATGGCAATTAATCATCAGTGATGAGGTGAAGGAACTTTTGGGGATTACTTCTTCAGATGATTTCTCATCCAAAAGAGTTAGGATATTACCTTCTTTTGACAGGATGAAAGTACCTGAATTTTCATTGGATGGGATAATGATAGAATGACAATGATTTGGGCTCTTGCTTCAGAAGAGGATACGTTTTGTTTTAGTAGTACTAAAGTGAAGTCCTGTAGCTTTAAGTTAGGATACATTTAGATTTAGTAGTTCTAAAGTGAAGTCCTGCAGCTTTAAGTTGGGATCTATTTTGTTTTAGTAGTACTAACATCAAGTCCTGAGGCTTTAAGTTAGGATCCATTTTGTTTTAGCAGTACTAACGTCAAGTCCTGCAGCTTTAAGTTAGGATCCATTTTGTTTTAGTAGTACTAACGTCAAGTCCTGCAGCTTTAAGTTAGGATCCGTTTTGTTTTAGTAGTACTAACGTCAAGTACTGCAGCTTTAAGTTAGGATCCATTTTGTTTTAGTAGTACTAACGTCAAGTCCTGCAGCTTTAAGTTAGGGTCCGTTTTGTTTTAGTAGTACTAACGTCAAGTCCTGCAGATTTACGTTAGGATATTTTGGTTTAGTAGTACTAACGTCAAGTCCTGCAGCTTTAAGTTAGGATCTGTTTTGTTTTAGTAGCACTAAAGTCAAGTCCTGCAGCTTTAAGTTAGGATATATTTTTTTAGTAGCACTAAAGTCAAGTCCTGCAGCTTTAAGTTAGGATACATTTTGTTTTAGTGGCACTAAAGTCAAGTCTTGTAGCTTTAAGTTAGGATACATTTTGTTTTAGTAGCTTCTAAAGTCAGGTCCTGCAGCTTTAAGTTAGGATACATTTTGTTTTAGTAGTACTAAAGTCAGGTCCTGCAGCTTTAAGTTAGGATACATTTTGTTTTAGTAGTACTAAAGTCAGGTCCTGCAGCTTTAAGTTAGGATACATTTTGTTTCAGTAGTACTAAAGTCAAGTCCTGCAGCTTTAAGTTAGGATACATTTTAGCTTTAACTTGAGACTAGTGAATCTAATCCACAATCCAGCATGCAATTAACTGTGATGATTGTATTATGAACAAAAAAGGACTGCAGTGTTATTAGCTACTGGACCAGTTTTGTTTCCTTACACTGGTAGACCATGTCAATCACAAAAACAGTAAAAAGGAGGGTCTCTAATACTGATCTCAAAAAATCCCAGTAGTGGCAAGCAGTCATTGTGAAATGGCTTTATTTCAGCTGAGGATTCGACTATGAATTATTGCATTTCAACTACCTGGTCAATCACAAATGATCAACAACACATCTCAGCTAGCTACCATTCTGCATGATGTTACAACAATGTTTTATGTGGAATGGTGGAGAGCAATTCTCCTTCATTCCCTTACTTAAATATACTGTCTCCATAGCTGCACAACAATGGAGAAAGGAGAAGCAACTTGCAAGGACAGCCAGAGAAATCACATAAACTATAATCTTTCTGCTGCATTATATGTATTGGCATCATTGCTGGGGAATAATAACATCAGAGAATCAGAAAAGGAAAATATGGAAAATATGAGTCCAACCAGTTGGATCTGTAGAGAAAACCTAGTTGACTGACTGGAGTCCTTTTTCCAGATAAATTCTGAACCATTCAGTAGTTTGAGAAAAAAAAAAGCCATAAAAAGTGTTTAAATACTTATGAAAAATCCACAAAGACTGATCCAGCAATCAGACCACACATCAGTCAGTGAAGAAATTCCTGGTATAGACTCAATAGAAGTCATGAAAGAATTTATTAACAAATACACTAAAAATAAATTAATGGAGCAACATTTGAAACTAATTAACAAATCTGTAACCATGAAAGAGCTTACCAATGAAATATCAAGATTGAAAGAGTATAAAGCACCTGGTAACAATGGCATAATATCAGAGCTTTATAAAATGTTGCCAAAAAAGGTGCTAAATATCTTACTTCATACCTTTCAATCAGAAAAAGATTTAAAAACAAGCCCACCCTCTTGGAAATACATGCTCATATCTCCAATATTCAAATCAGACAAAAATCTCATATAGGCCAATATCATTGTTAAATGTTGATTATAAATTATGTCCATCACTGTGAATAGATTTCAACAATTTTTACCATGCTTAATTAATAATGACCAAACAGGCTTTATAAAGAATAGAAATACTTATGACAACATAAAAAGAATACTAACTATAACTGATTATGCTAATAATATGAAGGAACATTTAACATTAGTAATCTTACTAACTATAACTGATTATGCTAATAATATGAAGGAACATTTAACATTAGTAATCTTGGACATCAGTTGTGCTTTTGACACAGTTAATTGGGATTATCTTGTATTGGTTTTAAAAGAATGCAATTTTCCACCAGATTTTCAACATTTCATTAAAATTCTATATGATAAATCACTAGCCTATATAAAAATAGGTTCATACATATCACAATTAATACCTATTTCTAAAGGTCCAAAACAAGGATTTCCCCCGTCACCACTATTATTCACTTTAATTATGGAACCTTTTGCAAATTACATAAACGAGAATCCAGAAATTAAAGGATTTCAATTTGGACATAATATAAAATCGAAAATTACTATTATTTGTGGATGATATATTATTGACACTAAAAGATAACACAAATTCTCTTAGTATTCTTTTTAAAATTATTAAAACATTTAAGTCTATATCTGGATTAAAATTTAATGAAGATAAGACAAAAATTTTATGGATCAATTCCAACATTAATAATATTGCAGAGAAATTCTCTAAACATTTAGTTAAGGATGGCAAATTAAAATATCTAGGTATAAAATTATCTAAGAACTTGAATGATATAGTCAGTGTAAATCACAATGAATGCATTGATAAAATTAAAAGTCTTTTATCAAAATGGAATAAATTCATAGTTACAAAGGTAGAGAGATTGTTGATCATAAAAATGCTAATATTACCTAAAAGCTAGAGGTGGAGCTTGGGAAATGAAAATAGAATACAAGGAACTTCTATGGCAATCTAGATTATATGCAATGCACAAACCAGGTTTAAATGAATATGTTACAATTAATCCTGTACATAAAATGAGAGCTGCTAAACTGTAATATTTTTTCACTAATTTTGCTTATTTTAATAGAGTATATGCATTTTATATTGAATTTTAAATAGAAGTTTTGTACAATAGGCATATGCTGAAATGTGGGTATATTTGTGTATGCTTGGTTACAAACAATATAGGAAGACTTTGTTTTTTTATCAGGTTTTTAGCATGTTTCTATCATATTGGTTATCCTTATTTTGTTTCATATAATGACTTTGTTTTCATTGATGTTAACATATGATGGACATTAAAGGGTCAAGGAACTGACATGAAGATGCAATGTGATTGGGTGATTGTATGTTTTAAGTTGTATATAAGTCATGTGATTTTATATGGCACCAGGTTCTGAAGAAGTCCTTGAGGGGATAAAAGCGCATAACTTGTTGTTTTTCTAATAAATAGTTGGAACACACTCTTGACCGGGACAGCATGGGGTTCTTCATGGTTATTGATAATATTACCTAAAATATTTACATAATACAATCATTAGCTCTACCCATCCCTAAGCAATACATAAAATAATTTAATTCACTAATACTTAAATGTGTTTGGTATCCTAATAGACTGAGAATTGCACTTAAATTTCATCAACATGGTTGGTACTATGGAGGAATAAGCCTGCCAGATTTAGAATCATATTCTATATTAGCTATCATTAAAACAATTACCTTGTGAACAAATAATTATTCAGCTTTGTACCATTTCATGGGGTGGCAAAAGCCAACATCACTGAGGCTAAGCTTTACAAATGCCCCAGATAGCAGCCTAGTACTATATATACTATGAAACTATGAAACTATAAATGGAAAGATATACAAGAATATTTAATATTAAAGAAAAAACAATTAAAATGTAATTGCTACAATAAAATATACAATAATCATTTATCTGGCTACTAAAGGATCATATTATTGCACATCAAAAAACATTAACAAACTCAACATACATTACAATAACAATTTCTAGCTTCAAAAATCTTGTCTTTAGGATACATGAATATGCGGCATGAATAATTTTAATTTTTCCAATAGCATACACACAAAATAACATTATTACATTTAATATATTCTCAATGAACAAATTTAAAGAAAAGCAATTAACATTTTGGTTTCAAATTATGGACAAAGAAAAAAGTCAATCCGTTAGACTACATTTTAAGGAAATTTAATTTAGACACCGAAATGAGGCTTGATATACAAAATTGTGGATTTGCTATGGAAAGGAGAATTTCATTAATGCATTCGACAGTTAAAAAAGAGATTCCTAACTTTATTGAATATTTGATATTATCAGTGCATAAAGACCCCACAGAAAAAAAGGATGTCTATCTAGAATTTACAAAATTGTCAAAACTAAAACAGAATTTATTAATGAGAAATACTGGGAATATTTCATAACTATCAATAATTATTATCCGAGTGATAGTGAGAAAAAAAGTTTTCTTACTTCGTCTTCACTAACCTCAACATCTTTGAGATGGAAATAATTTTCTTGGAGATTTCTAAACAAGACATTCATCACTCCTCATAAAATACTGATGATTTATTAAAAAAACTAGTTGTTGGAGATGCAAATTAGATGTTGTGGCAAATTGGCAACATATCATTTATGATTGTGATGTAATTAAACCTTTCTGGAGTGATGTTAATGTTTTCTTACAGGATCTATTTACTGATAATTTCAGTCTAAGCAAATCATTAATTTTATTCAATATATCAGTACCCAACTGTGTTAAAAGAGTAGACTATTCACGTCTTTGGACTCTACTTATAATAGCAAGAAAAGTTGTAACAACAAATTGGAAAAGCACAACCACACCAACTATGAAAGAATACTACAATATTACAATTGAAACATGGGAGCTAGAGATACTAACAATTAAAGGGAAAACCACTAGAATAACTACTTCATTAACTTCATGGATGAAACGTGAAAGTTTATTAAACAAATAGACATTTAATCATATATAAATATAATAGCTGTTAAACATCTGATTTGTTTTAATTTTGACTTGTAGACACCTTGAATATAGTTGCTATGTTTGTTTTATTGTCAATATTATTTATTGTTGATTTTCATTCATGTTAATGCAATTTCTATATAAAATTGATGTGATATATTGATTATTAAACTAAATTAATAAAAAAGAACACACATTAGTTGGTCTTAGATGTACTTTACAACATGCAGTAGGGTGTTACAAATTCCATAGTTAGGTGCAAAACAATGTTGTGATTTCAGAATAAGGAAGCATTTCCTTAGATGCTGAAATAATAGTGAATTAATGCAATTTTTCAACATTGTTTTATAAGCATGTCAAAAGAGCTATGGAATATAAATGCAAGAACATTCTAGATTTCTCCTTTATGTAACAGGTATAATTATGCAAGCAATAAGGACTGACAGCATGGACAGTACAGGGAAATAATGGATCACCTAGTGGTGTTGTAAGGCCCGAAAATGCAGGCAGAAGGTCTCCTGAACTCTAGACTATACATTATCTCCTTGCAACACCCATCCTAGAGGGCATTATTGTGCTTAGATAATATTAAATTGTTTTTTTATTTGTTTTCTTATTAGTATACACATATTTTTTATAGTTCTGACGTAAAATAGTTTCTCCGCTTAATATTTCAATGTCGCCTTTTGCATCCAAAATATAACTAAATATTAATGTCTCCAGACACACACACACACACACACACACACACACACACACACACACACACACACACACACACACATGTACTCATGTAAGTGGACACACACACATATACACATACAATCACTTACAAATATACATAGATGTAGAGGCAGAGAACCAGTTTACAGAAACTTAGAAACTCAAGTACACACACAGACACATATATAGAGTGACACACACATACTCACAAACACACATGTGCATGGACACACACACACACACACATATGTCCAGCTGTCTTGAATGTGTACACCTCAGGTATCATACTAACATTCATTTATTCATTTGATAACAATAATTGCATCGGTAATATGAATACAAACACTGCAAAACATTAAAGTCCCTCTGCACTTGCATTGACACACACACACACACACACACACACACACACACCCATATAGCTGCTTCTGCTGCTAAAGTTACTTGACTTAGGGTGGGAAACAACATGTTCAGATGCAACTGCTGCTGGTACTACAGTTAATTTAGTTTAGTTCTTTTTTCCCAAGCTTGCTAAGGTCTTAGTGAAAGGAAGGGAAATGGCAGATCTTTATTACTGCTACTGCAGCTATTTTCCTTAGTTATTTTTTTCCCTTTTATTTTTTCTTTTCATGCATATTAAAGCAGTTTTTTCATGCTTGCATTATTGTGGCATAATATGCTGCTAGGAAACCAAGGCCTTGCTTTTAATGGGCTCTCCTTGTATATTAATAGCCTATTCAAGAATGTTTGTTGCCCATTGCCTAAGTGCCTTTGTACAGACACAAAGCATGGAGCCTTCTGTGAAAGATCTGCTTCTTAATATTGAACTGGGTAAGCAATATCACTCCTAAGTGCAATAATGAGGCATACGCTAGGGCATATTTTTAAAAAATAGCACTCCTTTTGAAGGGGCCAGGGTGTTTTAAACATATACAGTCACCAAACTGAAATAATAAACAGCATCACAAGTGACAGTTAGTGTAGTATGTTCCAGGTTGTAGAGCAAAAAACTTGACTAAAGCATTTAGCATCAAAGTTTCTCTTATTTCTGCAGCAGCAGACTTTTACAGCCTGAAAATGTTTATGTGGTCCCACACAGTTAATGTAATTAGGTGATAGATTCAGCCAATGTCTTAAAATACAGATTCTTTAATATTACTCGTTAACCTAAGATGGTGTGAGAGCTGCAAAAGTAGCACCCTAACACCAGTGAGCATTTCAAGACCTTGAAATTCACATTCTTATCCCACACTAGTCACATGGTTTAGTATAGTATAGTGCTGACAATGAATACTAAAGTCTGGTAAATTCTATTTAAAGATATGAAAAAGAGTTATCTGGCATAACAAGCATTAGGCTTTGTAGGATGCATGTTAGGCCTAAGGGGCAATATTGGCATGCATAGCTCATGCATTGTGAAGCAGACATGATATGTCCAGAACAATTTAGCTAATCAGGTACAGTACAGATTTTAATCTTTTTTAAACTCTCTATAGGCCCTCACCTGATGGCTTTTCTACCTGCACTCTGTTGGCTTATTTGTTCCATGGAGCAGGAGCTGAGCATCCCCACACTGGCAAGAGCCCTTTGACTTATTCCTTCCTACCTGGGTTGCCCTAGTGGTGAGAGCTGGATGACAGAGAGGGCAGCTTGCAGTGATTCAGGTGTGACTTACCCATCTCCTGGTGGAACAGCTCTTCCCTCTGCAGCTCTTTATGCTATGCTGTGTGCTGCCTGCTGCAGGAAGTGTGCTTCTGCATGCTGAAATCCCCCTGGCTTCATGTGGTCACAGAGACATGGTTCAAGGCCACAGGCAGCACCCTAGCCATCAAAGGCTGCAATGCCTTCCATATGTTCAAACCTCAAAATGAGTGTGAAAGAACCAAAGGCGGAGGTGTATCCATCTTCAATAAAGACAAATGCATCTCAAGACTGGTCAAACAGTACAATGCCCTAGAGCTACTCCAAGTCTAACTAACTGTAGGTAAACCCCCCTTCTATATCATTGTTAGCTAAAGGTTGACCACTATGAACCATGAGAACCACTCTACATTCCTGGATCTACTTGAGTCATTCACTACATCGCCAAACACCTTGGTCATGGGTGATTCCAACTATCCTTCCATTGACTGGGAGTCATATATGAGCACAAACATGCTCACCCTAAGATTCCTGGACTTTATTAATACAAATGCACTGGAACAGATAGTCTGCACTCCCACAAGGGGCTCGAATGTCCTAGACTTAGTACTCACCAACATGGGGGGGGGTCTCTGCACTACCCCCTGTATATTGGCCTGCGTGGTAAGGTCTGATCATAAATCAGTCTTGTTGAAAGTAGCAATCATACTGACCCCCCCCCCCAAGAGCAAAAAGGATGAAAATGTTCTCCGTAGCAAACCACAGCCTCTTAAGTGAAGGCATAAATAGCTTCAAACCCCCTACTACCACTATCAACAATGACTCCTATACAGAGGTGTACACAAATACCCTGTATAAACATCTATACAAATGTATAGATTCAGTTGTACCTGAACAATTCATAACAAGGTCCTCAGAAAAAAACAAGCCACCTGGTAGACATCAAGCATAAATAGGTTATATGACAAGAGGAAGAAACTAATGTCAAGAACAAGAGGGAACTGACTCAACAGAGGAAAGACACCCTTCACAGCTTGAGCAAGCAAATTAGATATCATGTAAAGTCCTCTAAAGTCAATTATGAAGCTAAATTAGCATCCCTAGCTAAGGATAACCACAAGGCATTCTTTAGCTACATCAGAAATCTAAAAGGGAAGGCCCAGCTTTGTGCTGAACTAGCAGTGGATGGTACCAACTTTACTTTCCCTGTCCTCACCAGGCATACCACAAAACATAGCTGTCACTAGTCCTCTATCTAGTATCTCCAAAGAGCAGGTCAAAACCGCACTCTCCTTGGCCAAAAACACAGCCTCTATGGGACCAGATAACATCCCAGGCTGCCTACTAAATGGTCTAAAGCAGGACCTAGCGTAACCATTTAGCACCCTCTTCAACCACAGTCTATGTACTGACTTTGTCCCATCAGAGTGAAAAGCAGCAACAGTAATTCCCTTGCACAAAGAGGTGCCATTAACCAACCCTGGGAACTATAGAACCATAAATAAGCCCAACCAGCCTTATATGCAAGGCCACAGACAGAGAATAATCATGGACCTTATCAACAAAGAGATAGGTGATGTTTAGTCTCTTGACCTGACCCAATTTGGCTTCATTAAGGGTAGATCATGCTTATTAAACCTGGTGAACTTCTTCAAGAATGTCACCAAAGTCCCGGATGAAGGCAAAACAGTACATACAGCCTGTCTTGACATAGCCAAGACTTTTGACACAATACTCCACTCAGGCATCATTGAGAAACTCACCCAGCTAGGAATTAACCCATATGTCCCTAGATTTATTTATTTACTTATTTATTTGCATTTGTTTACCGGGATGGTCCACTGAGCCGTAGTGAGCCCATTTTCACTGGAGGCACAGGGAGAAAAGCCCCACAATGAAATACATACAATACACAATACCTTCAATAAAATAGATCAACATAATGAGTGCATGACAATGCAAGAGTTGCAGTAAACAATTGAATGAGCAAGGTTAAAAATCTCAGTACATTATTAGATTATTGTATCAATGATAAAATGGTTAGTGCAATTAGAATATAACAAGTTAAGATATAAAGGTAGGATAATTATGTTACTCTTGTAAGTGTCTTAGATTCTTGCAACAGTCTACATAATTGACCCTTGTGAAGTCATAAGCTTAAATATGGGTAGGCAAATATAGTAGATATTACCAGTACT
This sequence comes from Protopterus annectens, assembly GCF_019279795.1. Taxonomy (NCBI): domain Eukaryota; kingdom Metazoa; phylum Chordata; order Ceratodontiformes; family Protopteridae; genus Protopterus; species Protopterus annectens. Next base: position 458,229,852 of record NC_056726.1, read on the forward strand.
GCAGTTAAAGTAAATTGAGATAGAAAGAGTTATAACAGTAGGGTAATATCAGGTTTTGGGAAGTGCAGTTTTGGCACATGTGCATTACCATAGAGAGGAAAGGTGTTGTCTCAGGGATTTGCTAAAGAGAGCTGCATTGCTGATAGTTCTGAGTGATGGTGGGAGGGTGTTCCATAGCTTAGCAATAGTAAAGGAATAGAGCATCTGACCATCTGAGAGGTTTTTTTTCTGCACTCAGGAGCAGCTGACTTTTGGATTGGAGGGGTCTATTTGGATGGTACTGCATAGAGAAGAAAGGGCAGAGCAATTTGATGGCTTGTATATAAATTTGTTGATGCTGAGATTAGCTATGGTATTTATGAAATATGAGTTAAAGAGTGACGCTGTTTCAGTGGGTGTTTTATCTGGATTTCAACATGGATTATTATTAGAGCCTGGGTTTAGTAAGGAATTGATGGAGTTTCAGAATTTTTGGGGGGTTATACTTATGGTAATTTTGTAGACTAAGGTAGTATTCTTTTTTGATTTTAATGACTAAATGCTTTACTTGATTACAGAGTTGTTTATATTGTGTGAGGTCAGAGGGTGTTTTGTTTCTTTGCCATAATTTCCATGTTTTGTCCCTGGAAGTCATGAGTTGCTTAGTGAGCCTAGTAAGTCAGCTGGCATGATTAGTTTTCACTCTTTTTTGCTGGAGAGGAGCCAGATTGTTTAGGAGCTTGAGAAACGTAGAGTTAAAGAACTCTACAGCCTCATGAAGTGGAATGATTTTTAATGCATTCCAGTTGAAGCTCTGTGGGGTGTTATTAGTAGAGTGGTTGGGCAGAAGTGGGATAGGTCTCTAGTTTGCTTATACTGGTGTTTACTTAGCACTGGGGCCTACTTCCGTAGTGGTGCAGCGGTAGCGTTGTTGCCTCACAGCAAGAGGTTCTCCCATTCGATTCTCAGCTTGGGTTGGGAGTGCCTTCTGTGTGGAGTCTGCATGTCCTCCCCGCGGTCGAGTGGGCGTTCAAAAGACATGTGTTGAATGGGTGTGCCTTCGCTGAAGGTTGAGTGTCAGGCTGGCAACTGGACACCATAAAAAACAACTGCCAATCATTAGCGGACCGGAGTTCCGCTGTGGCGACCCCTAACCAGGAAAAGCCGAAAGACAAATAACAACTTAGCACTGGGGCAGTTTTATGTATTAAAAAGGCAGGTAGATGGCCACTAATACTATTGGGGAGTGTTCCTGTGGAGGAGATTCTTTTAGGGTCAGAGACCATAATCCAATACAAAATTGAGCCACTGGTGATGTTTTTGTTGGGTCTAGTTATATTGATAATTAGATGATTAAAGTTATATAAGTTGATATTGGAGGAAGGATGGTGGTGTCAGATGTCTAGCCAGTTAATATTTACATCGTCCAAAATGATTGTTTCAGTTTTATATTGTTTGTTGTCCAGGCTAGGACTTCTTCTAATATGGGAATGTTGTTGCCTGGAGGGATATACAGGACTACAATACAGAGGCTCTTGCAGTTATTCATTTTTAGGAAGGAAATTAATATTTTGGCTGTGGAAAATTGAGGGCTAGACTTAGTATATGGGACTATATTAAAGGTATTTGGGCATATCAGTGTGACACCTCCACCTTTTTATGGGGTCTATCAAATCTTAAACAAGCAAAGCGTGGGGGTATAAAATCGGCATTTTTAATGTAGGGTAGCAGCTATAATATTAGGTTTGTTGTGTGCTATTCAGGCATGGAAATATGGGATTTTGTTCCTGATACTTTATAGTTTAAGGGTTGTGAAGTGTAGTGATTTATGGGAGTTAGGTGGGTTGAGAGGGGAGGAGATGGGGCCTGGGTTGGGATGTACAGTGTATACAAAAAGTGTACACACCCCTGTTAAAATGCCTGTTTTTGTGATATAAAAAAATGAGACCACAATAAATCATTTCAAAACTTTTCCCACCTTTAATGTGACCTATAACCTGTACAATTCAATTGAAAAACAAAGAAATATGTTAGGGGAAAAAATATAAAAAATAAAAAACGTACAATAAGCTGGTTGCATAAGTGTGCATACCCTTAAACTAATACTTTGTTGAAGCACCTTTTGATATAATTACAGCATTCAGTCTTCCTGGGTAGGAGTTTATCAGCATGGCACATCTTGACTTGGCAATATTTGCCCACTCTTCTTTGCAAAAGCACTCCAAATCTGTCAGAAATTCAAGGGCATCTCTCGTGCACAGCCCTCTTCAGGTCACCCCACAGATTTTCTATTGGCTTTAGGTCTGGGCTCTGGCTGGGCCATTCCAAAACTTTAATTTTCTTCTGGTGAAGCCATTCTTTTGTTGATTTGGTTGTATGCTTGGGGTCATTGTCGTGTTGAAAGGTGAAATTCGTCTTCATCTTCATCTTTCTAGCAGATGCCTGATGGTTTTGGGCCAAAAGTGACTGGTATTTGAAACTATTCATAATTCCCTCCACCTTGACTAAAGCCCCAGTTCCAGCTGAAGAAAAGCAACTCCAAAGCATGATACTGCCACCACCATGCTTCACTGTGGGGATGGTGTTCTTTTGGTGATGCAAAGTGTTATTTTTGTGCCAAATGTACCTTTTGGAATTGTGGCCAAAAGGTTTAACCTTGGTCTTGTCAGACTATAACACATGCTTTTGGGAGATTTAATACATTACTTTGCAAATTTTAGCTGGGCCTGGATTTTTTTTCTGTGTAAGAAAAGGCTTCTGTCTTGCAACCCTACCCCATAGTCCAGACATATGGAGAATACGGGAGACTGTTGTCACATGTAGTACATAACCAGTACTTGGCAGAAATTCCTGCAGCTCCTTCGGTGTTGCTGTAGGTCACTTGGCAGCCTTGCTGACCAGTTTTCGTCTTGTCTTTTCATCAATTTTGGAGGGGCATCCAGTTCTTTGCAATGTCACTGTTGTTCCTTATTTTTTCCACTTTTTGATGACTGTCTTCACTGTGTTCCATGGTATATCCAATGCTGTGGAAATTTTTTTGTACCCTTCTCCTGACTGATACCTTTCAATAATGAGATCCCTTTGATGCTTTGTAAGCTTTCTGTGAACCATGGCATTGGCTGTAACAGGCAACTGAGTAAATGTCAGGAAAATCCTACTAGGACAGCTGAACTTTATTTGAGGTTAATCAGAGTCTCTTTAATTGATGACAGGTGTATACCCAAGAACACTGAATGCTGTAATTAAATCAAAAGGTGCTTCAGCAAAGTATTAGTTTAAGGGGGTGCAACACTTATGCAACCAGCTTACTGTACATTTTATATTTTTTTATATTTTTCCCCTAACAGATTTGTTTGTTTTTCAATTGAATTGTACAGGTTATAGGTCACATTAAAGGTGGGAAAAGTTTTGAAATTATTTATTATGGTCTAACATTTTTATATTTTTTTATGTTTTTATATGACTAATATGTTGGGTTTATGGTTAAACCTTAGTGGCTGTGGAATATGCATGGTATGTGGTGTGGAAGGATCTGGAGATGCCTATGTTTTTGCCTCGGAGGTCTCCTTTAGATATGTTTTTGTTGAGAACCTCTGCATATGTGGGTGTGTGCTGTGTAGGTGTGGGTGATGTTTGAGGTGTAGGGAGTGTGTTGGCAACTTTCTCAGTGCCAGATATACTAGCTTGTGAGGGAGAAAGCATAGACTCTAGGTTCCTAATATAACTGCATCTCTCACAAATTGTGTTCCAAGGTGGTAGTAGTAGGTGGGTGACCATGTACATGAGGCAGTTGCTACACTGTCTCAGGATGCCCATATCAACCAGACTGGCAGGAGAAACTGTAGGAAATTGTCCATCCATATTTGTCAGAATCTGATGGAGAAAGGCCAGGGACAGCTAAGGGGTAGGCCTAAAGCCCAAGTGCTTAAACCAAAACTAAGAGGCTTAGAATAACACAATTTAAACAGGCTATAGACAAGCAGTAATAAATGCAGCAGAAAATATGCAATTGAACACATTAGAGACCAGTGGCGGTAATAGAGTAGGAGGGGGAAACACAAATACAGTAAAAGCAGCTGAATAAAGTGTTTTTTTTTTAGCAAAGTGGAAAAGGAGAGAGGAGGAACACATAAGTCAAAGGTAAGAAACTAAGGGGGGTGGCCTTCCCAAATGATCTCTCTGTAGTAGGCAGAATGAGCTAATGAGACAGGACTGTGAGAAGTGTCCCAGATCAACTTTATAGTAGGGGCAGGCAACTGCAAAGCCACTAAGTTTTAAGAACACAACAGCAATTGGGCAGGAGGGTGGGAAAACACAAACTTCAGACAGAGGTCAAGCAAATATATAAATGCAGACACAGATAAGTTATAATTCAGTCAAGAAAATAAATAAAAGCAGCATAGTACTGTTTAGAATCACTGATATAGTTAGATCAAGTGCAAAAAATATACTTATATCAGCTCTGTATCTTCATATTCTTTAAGAAGCAATCTCAGTCAGGCACAATGGAGCTTCTAGTAAGATAAGAAGCAACAGTGAAAACTTACCTTTCCTATTACATTTGTAATATACACTGCCACCTGGTGAACAACTTACAGCATTGCCTTGCACTGTGCCATTTAAGCACTAAGTGAGATCTCACAGGATGAGAAAAGCTTATATAGAATGGGAAAAACAGGTAACTATTCAGTGTAATATCCTTGCTCTTCTTTACTCGCCAAAACAGACTAATAATTAATCCTAAGGATTAGTTTACTGCTGTGAGTGCAGCAGAGATCTGTGGCATCTATGACATGAGCTTTATGAAACACCATGTGTTAACTAAACATAAAAAGTAGTTCTAGCACATATACAATACTGTACAATTGCTACAGACTAATAGCGAATCATAAGGTAGATAATAGCTACATGTGCAGCAGAGACCTTTGGCATTCACAACATGAAATGTATGAAAATGCTGTTTGTCATAAATTTAAAACAGTGGTTCTAGCACTCATATAATACCGTACAAAAAAAACGGACCTGTGGCATTCACAACATGAACATGTATGAAAACACTGTTAGTCAAATAAAGTTAAAACAGTGGTCTTAGCACTTATTACCATACAACAAAACCGGCAATGGTGTCTTGTAAGAGAAATACAAGATATTGTCAGAAAAAACTTACAGCATTTTGTGATTAGGCAAATAAAATTCTAGAGGTTTCCAAATATCCAAGACGGCATTTGTACATCACCATAGGTGGCCGGTTTTAGCAAACAGAAGCAGAGTAGGAGAGAAAAAGAGAAGGTGCCAAGCAGGAAAAGCTTTTTAAATGATGCAAGGCATCATGGGAGTTACTGAGTGGTTCATAAGTTGCAGCAGGAGGCCAAGAAAAAAAAGAGTAATCAATTGGTAAAAAGAACAGCAAAGAGAGAATCGGAGGGACAGGGCTTAAGGGCTGGCCCTGGCTCCTTATTTAGCTAAAAAAAAACAAAAAAAAACAATCATCAAGGTAAGTTATTATAAAAGCAGAAATGCTAGCAGAGTGAAAAAAAATGGAAAAGGATTTATAAGGCCTTCTTTAGCTATGTTAGAAACCTAGGAGGAAACTCCCAGATATGCTCAGAACTAGTTCAAAATGATGTGAAGATTACTGATCCTACAGACATTGCCAACATACTGGCTGACAGGTTCAGTGCAAACTTCTCCCCCCCAAAAGGAGAGATATCTATACCAAACGATTGCAGCCCCCCAAACATCTCCAGCGCCCAAGTGAGAACTGCTCTCTCCAAAGCAAAAAACACAGCATCCATGGGACCTGATGGTGTCCCTGGCTGTGTGCTCCATGAACTCAATGAGGAATTAAACCCACAGCTAGGACAGCTGTTTAATCAAAGTCTTACCTCTGGATACGTACCCAGGGAGCTGCAACTGTGGTCCCACTTCACAAAGGCGGTGCCTCCACCGACCCTGGAAATTACCGCCCATTAGCTTGACAAGCCTTATCTGCAAAGCCATGGAGAGGATCATAATGGACCTCATAAATAAAGACATAGGAATTTGCAGACTTTGGATCCAACCCAGTTTGGCTTTGTCAAAGGCAGATCATGCCTTTTAAACTTGGTTGACTTTTTGAAACAGTCACCAAAGCCATTGATGAGGAAAGGCAGTCCATACAGCCTACCTCGATCTGGCTAAGGCCTTCGATACAATACCCCACTCGGGTATCATTGAAAAACTCATCAGCTTAAATGTTAACCCATACATCACAAGATGGGTTGCAAACTGGCTGAGTGACAGAACCCACAGGGTCAGAGTTGCTGGCGCCATGTCAGACTCAAAGCCTGTCACAAGTGGTGTCCCACAGGGCTCAGTCCTTCTTGTTTGGCATCTACTTTTCCAGTACAAGCAAACACAGGAGGGTTATGGTTGACAAAGTTTGCAGATGACTGCAAACTGGGCCATAGTAGAAAACACATCTGACACAGATATCCTTCAGAAGGGTCTCACAGAAACGGATAACTGGTGCCAGAGCCACGGCCTAAAGTTAAATGCCAAAAAATGCATAGTCATACCCTTCGGGAAAAACAAGGTTACCCCTAGCTACCGAATAGGTGGCAATCCACTGAGCACAGAAGAAGTTATCAGGGACCTGGGGACCCAGGTTGATAGTAGTCTGTCATTCGACACCCATGTAGCTAAAGTAGTTAGGAAGACCTTCTACATTGCCCACCTTATCATGAAGGGATTCTCATCTAGATCAAGGGAGGTTATAGTCTCCCTTTACTCATCACTCATCAGACCAATGATTGAGTACAATGCCCCATTCGGAATGTATCTGACCCAACACTTGCAGCAGCTGGAGAGGCCACAAAAGTTCCTCACCAAAAGGATAAAGGGTCTCAAAATCTATCCTATGCTGCCCGACTGAAAGAACTCCAGCTCTATTCAGTCTTGCTCAGAGGTGACCTTTGCCTAACATACAAGGCCATGTCAAACCCAGATTTGATGAATATGCTTCACCTCAAAATCCAGATCCATCAGAGCCACAAGGAGACTTAAAGGCTATTAATAGGATGTGCTGGAGGGATAGATTCATCACCCAAAGACTCCCTATGCTGTGGAACAAAATCCCGGTACATGTGAGGCAGAGCACCTCGCTGGCCTTGTTCAAGAGAAATCTTGACCAATGGATGGGAGATCGCAGATATACCCCAGGGATTACCTCAGTGTCACTGCTCGACAGAGGCACAGCAAAATAATGGGTATAGTTCCCCATACTAAAGGGGTGGGCTTGTAAATGCCCTCGGGCAGATAGCCTAGTATGAACCTATGAACCTATGAACCTATAGAGGGTAGCCAACTGGCTCAGTGTCAGAATGCATACTTAGCTGGGGATTCCACCTCTACCAGCAGACCAGCTACCAGTGGTGTATCACAAGGATCTGTGTTGGGCTCCCTACTATTTGGAATGTATTTCTCAGAAGGCCAGGTGAAAATAGATGGCCTGTGGCCTACCAAGTTTGCTGATGACTGCAAACTAGTTACAATCATTTAGTCCCCCAACAATGTTGACATACTACAAAAAGGGCTTACACAGATAAATGATTATTGCCAAACCCATTGAATTAAGCCAAATGCAAAAAATGCACTGTTAATCCTTTCGGCAAAGGGGAAGTCTCTGCAAATTATAATATTAACAGTACCCCTTAGCTCAAACCCTATGTTGAGAGATTTGGGAACACAGGTTGTTAGCAACCTTAACTCGATCACCATGAGTCCACAGTGGTAAGGAAGGCTTTCTATGTTGTACATCTCATAAGTAAAGGCATCACATCCAGAGCTAAGAATGTTATACCTCCCCTGTACTCATCCCTCATCAGACCACTAATAGAGTACAACGCTCCCTTCTGTATGCACCTAATCAGACACCTGCAGTAGCTGGAGAGGCCTGTGAGGTTTCTCAACAAGAAAATTCAGAGCCTTCACACGTGACCTGCATGGACAGACCGAAGGCCTGTCACTGTACTCTGTATCTTATAGGCTGCTGAGAGGTGACTTGTGCCTAGCCTACAGAGCAGTCTCAGACTCTGCCCTATGGAAATGCTGCACATCCGCAAGTCAAATGGGACAAGATTCACTTGCTCTAGGGATATTAACCCAGCCTGCGACATTAAAAGGACATGCTGGAAAGACAGATATGTCTCCCAGAGATTGCCATTCCTTTGGAACAAACTCCCAAGTCACATAAAACAGAACTCCTCAATGACCCTATGTAAGTGTAACTTAGACAACTGGATGGGAGACCATAAATATACCCCAGGGGTGTCACCTATGTCCCTCTTGGATAAGGGCAGTCTGTGCTGATCATAGACACAGGCTGCAAATATAGAGCATACAACTTGGTCAGTAAGCGAACAAGGGTATAACATGGCTAGGCTTACAAAGACCCTAGGGCCAATAGCCTAGTAACCTCCTATGAGCTTCTGTGTGTGCTCAGAGGCCCGGGCTCTGTGACTGCAATACCGAATGTTCCCACTGGGTGTTATCAAAGTGGTGAGCCAATGCTGCAGATTATTTAGTACAAACCCAATGCATTTTAAAGCAGTTTGAACAGAGTTTAGGAGTTATCATATTTTTAGTGGTAAATTAATTACTCTAGCTGTGTACATAGCCAATGCAATGACTTTAGGATGTCTTTGCTGGCACCCCCCCATGTTAAACCAGAGATGTGCTGTGATGTCATCGTCTCTAATAGATGTTCTTCAGGCATCAAGTTTCTGACGCACACTTCTTTGAGATAGGAGAGCTGGCCATCATCCACTTTGTCCTATCTCCCTGGCCAACCCTAGGCCTAGTCCATTCCAAAACTTGGGGTGTCAACAGTGCAGACGAACACTCAGCCTTCTGTGCTTTTGGGCTGACTATAGTTGCCTGCTTTGTTGAAATGTAACTGTAGTTCACATATGGTTTAGAAGTAGTGGATTGAATTTCATTTATACTTGGTCTATAAGAATATAATTTGTTATACAAAAATGGCTACTGATCATATGCAGTTACTGTAGTATCATTTAAGAAGTGTTCACCTCACTACTGGGTAAGACTACATCTAACTGAGAAAAATGCATACAAAAGAAATTCCTGCACACAAGGTTCTTATGAATAAGCTCATATTCTTCGCTTGCTTATTTTCTTAATCACCCATCTTGATTTCTGAGGAGAATGTAACAGCATAAATAGTTGTATATTGCAACTTCCTATCAGATCCACAGGGTCCTTTGAAGTTGGCAATTGATAGTACATGACTAACAAGTGACCATTATGCTGCATTGACAGGACTAAGCAGTGTGTGTGTGTGTGTGTGTGTGTGTGTGTGTGTGTGTGTGTGTATATCTCACACACACACACACACAAATATATATATATATATATGTATATATATATATATATATATATATATATATATATATATATATATGGATATTCAATATGACTCTGCTTTCTTTTTATCCTTACCTCTCCTGCAATTCGTTCAAACATGTAGCGGAACTGTTTTTCCTCTTCGGTTTCTTGTTGAGGTGGATTTGGCTTAGGTGGCTAAAACAATGAAAAATAATCTATGATTAATATCACACGCAGTTACAAATGAAGGGCATGAACAAGACAAACAGGAAACAAGACTGATGATCTATGCATGCAGGAAAAATTGTAAACCATAACATTTTTGAAACCAAATTATTGAAGTTGTTAAGAAAGCAAAGTTTGATACATCTGACAATCATTTCATTTAATAGATGAGTATCCCATTACAGCTTATCAGAAAGTCAGCAGCTCTTGTCACTTGACGACATGACAGACTCCTAGTCATACCCAGTTTTAGACAGAGCAAACCTCTAACTTGCCTATCATTTATGGAAGATGCTATGATCAGAATCCTTTAACTACAAAACTCTCTCTGTAAGTATCCACTTTTTCTACAAAGCCATAACTAGAATGGTGCCATGTTTGAAACCCCCATATCCAAACGTCACTGCATGAAACACTAGTTTCTCTTCTCTAGGCTCTAAACTTTGGGAAAAACTTCTATCTCATTTTAAATAAATTACAGAAAATTCAACATTTCATACATTACTTAACAAACTAATATGAATACAAGTCCTTTCAACAAAATAATGTCAGTTAAAAAACACAAAACATCTGCATTAGTAACTTGTCACTCACGTTAATTCCATCTCACTGTACCTCTTTTAACACTTTACAATCCAACACCACCTTTCACGTCCCTCCTTCTGCTTAGCCTTTCAAACTTGCTATGTTTCAACCTCCCTTTTTACCATTCTGTTTCTTATACTATTCATATCTAACCTACTAGTGGATGAAGCCTGAACTCTCAAGCTTTGACTGCCCGGGCTTCAACTCACTGATGATCAGAGCTCCTCCACAGGAAATCTTTCAACAAATACCACAACCAAATACTTTGCTATTTCATAGTTATCTACTGCGCTTCTGCTCTTTTAGTTCTAAATCAATGTAATTCAGAGTTCTGCTTCTATCTTAATGGACTATATGTTTGTCATTACATCAAAATCTGACCAAGACACCCTCATTTCCATGCCTCTAAAAGTGTCTTGTACCAAAGAATAATTACAACTTCTTACAGCAAATTCTTGTCATTACTTTCTCAAGGAATGGTAAGTAAAAAAATAATAGTAGCGCCAATAGCTCCTTCGACTACACTAGTTTTCCCTATATGTAATAACTAAACATTTCATTGAACTTAAAGTAAAGTATTTGAAGTAATTTTATCTTTTTAAAATTGTCCTATTCCTCCTGTATCCCTCATGTGATTTTAAGTCCATTACACTCGTATGTTATTTTTCAACCATGCAGTCATTATATATAAATTACTCAATTATCCAGGTAATGAAAAAGGAACAATTTTAAAAATGTTATACTTTGATGTCAGAGAGAGATAGGCAAGGTGTTAAAGTAATTTGCTCATGTTCACGGCTGCATTGCAGCATCTAGTGAGTTAACTGTCTCAATGCATAGGTTCATAGTAGGTAATAGGTTACTGGCCCTCGGGCCTATATAAGCCTAGCCAAAAAGATTCCCTGGCTTTCGTCACATAAGGAAATTATTTTCCTGTGCCCCTGTCAAGCAGTGCCGCAGAAATGATCCCCGGGGTGAATTTTCTATTTCCCATCTAGTCGTCAAGATTTTTCTTAAAGAGGGCCAATGAGGAGCTTTGCTTGACATGAATGGGTAGTTTGTCCCAGAGTATGGGAAGTCCCTGGGACAAAATACAACAATTTAACTTTCAGCAGAGTGTGCTATTTGGATATTGCTTTTACATAATTTCCATTTAGTATTTATTTAAGCCATTTTAATAAAAAAAAAAAAAGCATTTCACATTTTTTTATTAAGTGACGTCCCAAATAAATTTAGTGCATTCACTCATGACATCACTATAGGGATAACCACTGCACTATCCATAGACTTTAAAGGATGCGTCTTTATGCCAGTGCACCCATTAAAGATTACGAATGTGCTTCACACTTTCACTACCATGATGACACTGAGGTCAAAGTTTATTTTGTACGTTTATTGGCATGCTCATGGAGAAAGTGCTATTTACAAAAGCAGCTGCCAAACACATTCACCTATGGTGCGAAATTGCTGTTCAGCACTTCTTGCACCACGTGGTATAGTGCAAAGTAAGAAAATATATATGATCGATACACTTTAAATATATTAAAATGTTATTTTTTTCCTAGAAATATAAAATAAATTTCTTTATTTATTCATTTATTTATTTCTACATACATAGTTTAACTCATTCACTCCAATGGAGCTCAGGAAGTTTGCACTGTAACTTCCAATGGGTGGAGCCTAAGCCTTTTGACAGACTCAAATTATGTCCTCACATTTCAAACAAATGTTCACATCTCTGGGATTATAGGGGTTACTAAAGAAGTATAAATGTCAATCTCTTCAGCACAGACTGTTTTTACAGTGGTAGTTTTCTTTATGTTCTAGGTCTTAAACTGAATTTTGAAAGTCGCAGTAAAGACAGCAACTATTACATTTGTAATATTTGTAAACAATTTACAATATCTTAGCAACCACTTAAGTTACATACATACTGTCAGCAGCATTTTACTCATCTAGTGGAGAGCTTTCATATGAGGCTAAGTAGTCCTGTCTGTGTTACTTGGTTGTTGACACATTTAGAAAAATGTGAAAATTATATCTATGTAAATTAATATAATAAAAACAACAGTTAATATCTATTTACCTGCACTAGACAGAGGTCAAATATTAATGCAGTTGAATTTGCTATTGTGTAAGCTTTAAGATGAAATCTTTTAAAACCTTTTCCATAGCATTGTTTTGTTATTATTGATGCAAATATGAACAAGCAATATTTGATGCCTAGAGGCATCAGTAGGAGTTAACTGCTGATGCACCTTGAGGTGTCACTCAAAAGTAATGAGTTAACTGGGAAAGTAAAGTGGTCCAGTGACCATTATCAGTTACAATCCTGACCACAGTGGCAAATACAATAACAAGTAAGAAATGCAATTATGAATACAAAGAAATAACAATTTTGCCTTTAAGCCTTTTGACAAAGATTGAATATACAATACACAGCCAAGATGTGAAAACAATATTGCCATTAAGACTTTTGACAAAGACTTAATATACAATACACAGCCAAAGTGTGAGACTGAATAAGTAAAACATAAAACTTTATTTACAAGAATGCATACATTGCTAATGCTTAAATATACAAAGTCTTCTTCTTCTTTCGGGTTTTTCCCGGTTAGGGGTCGCCACCACGGATTACCTGTCCGCTCATGATTGGCAGTGGAGTTTTATGGTGTTGAGTTGCCAGCCCGGCATCCAACCTTCCACAGAAGGCACACACACGCACACACAAACACCTAGGACCAATTTAGAGTGTCCAATCCAAATATACAAAGTAAACATTATAAATTCAGAACTGTATACAAACACATTGCACAGGTCACAACACTGTAAGATATTACTGCAGAATAATGTAATACATACCTTTCAACCTCTTAGCGTAGGAAATCTGGGCAAAGCCTAAAATAATGGGGAGACAAAGGTCCAAAACTGGGGGGCAGATTTTAAATATTGCTCTTATCAAATTAGAAAGTTACTAGATTAATAGGATTTGTGTTAGCATAGAGTTTCTGAAGGCTATGATGTCTGAAACTCGTGTATATCATTATTAATTACCTCAATCCTCAGTTGTTTGCCAAAAAAGTCAGAAATTTTATGAACAGACCTAAAATATTTGGCAAATATCTAGACATTCTGCAAAAATCTGGAGAGTTGAGAGCCATGGGTAATAGGAATCAGAAAATGTTGCCTAACTGTACAAAAAAAAAAGAAAGAAAAAAATGTGGGTACTCTAGGAAATTAACCTGAAATCTTCTAGCGTAATGAAACTATACAGCTCCTAATTACAAAATACATTGCATATGTGTGTGTGTGTGTGTGTGTGTGTGTGTGTGTGTGTGTGTGTGTGTGTGTCCGCGCGCTCATCTGTATACATTTGTATGTGTATGGGCTGTTCTCTTTTTTCTGTAGTTGTGCAACTGTGCAGTTAGTATATAAAAGTAAGGGTATGTTGGGGTGTAAGTTTAAGTGAGTCTACAGAAAAAGGCCTTTTGTAGTTGTCATTGAGCTAAAGCTTAAACTAGTTTGTTTCAGTTGATGAAGTTTCAGTAAATTTAGAATCAACAGAACACAGCAAAAGAGTGAAACTCATATATATTAAATAAGGGTGTGTTGCGTTCTTTAACAGATTTAAAACAACACTCTTCTTATATCTCTGCCATATACAAAGTAACCTTAGAGCTGACAGTAATGTGGCATTAGACAATCTCTTAGAAAATAATTTCCACGAACTAAACATACCAGGGGATGGATTTAGAAAGAGCTAGTCGCAAGCATTAGTGGTGTTATAAAAAGTCCCTTTAAAGTGATCACAAAAGCCAGTGATTCAGAGACACATTAATTGCAATGAAGAAAGGCCTCATTGTCAGGTAATTTGCATGTATCTGAATTGCTCAGTGATTACCAAAATCATTAACAAATCCGCGGTGGTAGTGCTGCAGTAGCATTGTCGCCTCACAGTAAGACGCTGTCCGGTTCGATTCTCAGCTAGAGTGTCTTCTGCGTGGAGACATGCATGAATGGGCGTACCTTCGTTGAAGGTTGTGCATCAGGGCTGGTAACTCGGCACATAAAAATCAACTACCAATCATTAGCAGACCGGAGTTCTGCTGTGGCGACCCCTAACCGGGAAAAGCCGAAAGATACAACAACATTAACAAGCACTTTGCTGCTGTACTCACCACCAATGGCTAATGCATTGAGTAGACACAGACAACCTCCTCATTCATGTGCACATATACACACACACAGACGCACTGGCATATCTCTTACCTGTCTCTGAATTTACAGAACATCTGTGATGCTACTTCTTAGTTTTTAAGTATCCTTCATAATTCACAAAAGATTACAGTCAGTCAATAATGCCAGACATTAAAGTTCCATACTTCTTATAATTCATGATATGCATTGTACTGCAAAACTCATTGTTAGATTAACTTTTCAAGTGACTCAGAGTTACACTAAAGAGGGTCCCTGGTGTCTAGTGTCTGCTTCCCATATGTATTTTGTGCTGCACAACCTGTTATTTTATTAACCTTTGAGTGAATTAGGGTAATATTTATAAGTCTCTGGTGTTTCCCCACAAAGTACTGCAAGAGCTGATTGTTACCCAAGTGGAGTTTAAGTGTATGGCAGTCACCCTCCACAGACACAGAAACACACAGATATGCACTAACACACATGTGCTCATATACACATTTGCACACATATGTGCACACACATAGACACGTGCATATGTACATACAGTGTATGTCAAACATGACTCCACCCTCACCCGATTACACTCATGGGCACACTCACTCATTCACCCATACACGCACGCACACGCGCACACACACACACACACACACACACACACACACACACCCGCACACGCACACACACACACACACACACACACACACACACACACACACACACACACACACACACCTAATCCACCTATTGGCTAAGTAACCTCCCCTACTATGACTAACCAGGCAGACATACACAAAATAAAATACCCTCACCTGACACCACTCATCCTTCTGCATAAACTCATATATGCAGTAATGTATATACACACATATTCACACACCTCACTGCCACTGCTTGTCCACTAAATTCCCCAGCATAGTTATGCGGTCCCGTGCGGTCGTCGCTAGGTTTGATTCTCATTTGGGGTAATT
Organism: Protopterus annectens; assembly: GCF_019279795.1. Classification (NCBI taxonomy): domain Eukaryota; kingdom Metazoa; phylum Chordata; order Ceratodontiformes; family Protopteridae; genus Protopterus; species Protopterus annectens. The sequence continues at coordinate 458,245,190 of NC_056726.1, forward strand.
GGCTAGACTTAAAATGGCCCACAAGGACAGTTAGTCTAGTATGAATCTATGAACCTATGAGCACTTACCTCTAACTCTATCTTGCTCATTAAAAGTAACAGGGAAATGTGAAATCATGTCCATGTTAATTAATGAGGCTGGTGGTGATGAATTAAACAACCAAGTGGTTCTATGAATCACTCAAGTGGGTAAATCACTTGTCGCAGGCATTTCGTAGGGAAAACACATGACTCATTATCATATACCTCTCCCCTAAAATGCTTCATTTACATTTCAGATAGGTCAGAGAGACAATTCATCATGGTGCTGTACCACACTGAGTAAAAGTACTGTGGTAGGGCTGTCTCTGAATAAGAAATGACTGTTTCTGAAATGGAAATAGCTAGTGCCAGTGGTACAAAGGGCTTACCACTGGCGCTAATGTTTCTGGAACTCAGGGTAAGAGTTATAAACAAGTAGTAATAATAATAATAATACCCAAAAAGGTAGAAGATGACTTTACACTGAGTAACAGCTTAATTTCAGCTCTCCTTCCATCCATTAATCCATACATCCACAGCCCCTTTTTCCGATTTTTGCACATGGAGTCAGGGTGTCATTTCAGCAGTGACAATCATCTACAGCCAAGGTTTATATCATCAGGTGGCTAGTCCTGCTGCATTAGTTTTTCCACACCACAGTCACATGCTGGCGCGCACTTATGGCCAATTTAGAGTGTCCACTTCATCTACTCCATGTCTTTGGAATGTGGGAGGAAATCATATCGCCTGGAGGAAACTCACATGAACACAGGGAGGACATGCAAACTCTCCACAGAAGGCACCACAGACAAGAATCGAACCTGGGAACATGTTGCTGTGAGGTGACAATGCTATCTACTGCCACCCCTAATTTAATCATGTTTCCCTTCAGAATGCATAATTTCAGATCTCCCAGTGTGAAAACAGAAACTTAAAAAACAAAACCAGTGAACTTCTCTTTTTGGATAAATTTCAGTAACTGGCTAGTAAGTTTACTGTCTGGATGCCAGCAAATAAGAAATTCAGAGAATATTAAAGAAAATCAATCACAAAATGTAAGGATAACACATTGACTGGCAATAATTATGCAGCTGCTCAGCAAAAAAGCAGTACAAGCTCCAGCTTTGGTGCAAGACATGACTTCAAGTTGGTGAGATGATTTGCCATAATGGTTAAGATCTTTACCTTATAAACACAAGCTAGAGGGTTTGATTCTGACCTAAGAGTATTGGCTAGGTTTAAAATGGCCTTTCAGGATAGTTAGGGCCATTAGCCTAGTAACTTGCCATGATCCTATGATCCCAAGAACCAGGAAATATTGGACTTCTTTGACTATGTTAAACTTGTAGGGGACTCCAAAGCATATGCCCTATTTCATGTTGTGATGTCATGAGGTAGTCCCAGCTGTGGCAGAGGGAGTAGGGCAGTATGAATATTAAGCTGATTTGTACAGATGCTTGTGTTAAAAATGTATTTCTAAAGCTGCTTGTGTTACAAATGTATCAACAGTGGGTCCTGCTGGACAGCAAAGAACCACTGCAGCATCCCTACAGTACCATCCTATCTGGTAAGATCTGACCATAAAGTGGTCACTTTCAAAGTTACCATCACTCTTGACCCCCCAGTTAGGCTCAAACAAAAGAATGTCTACAAAGCTGATTACAACCTCCTGAGGGATGGTATAAACAGCTTCACAGCCTCCCCCACCCCATAGGAACTGGCACCAATGTCCAAATCTACACCAAAATACTATACAAGCATTTATATAGATGAATGGAATCAGGAATAACTGACAGGATGAAATTATACTCTGCAAGGAAGAGTAAACCTGTCTGGTGGACATCTGCAATAAATAAACTATATAACAAAAGGAAAAAAATTGCTGTCCAGGACCAAGAAGGAGAAGGTGCCGAATTGGAAGCAATCTCTCCTTAGCCTGAACAAGCAAATAAGAGCACTAGTGAAATCCTCCAAAGCAAACGTTGAGCCCAAATTGGCCACATCTACTAGAGACAATCGTAAGGCCTTTTTCACATACGTCTGCATTCTCAAAGGCAGCACCTAGATCTGCTCAGAACTGGTGGTTAAGGATGTGAAGGCTGCCAGCCTAGCTAATAGAATTTTGTAGATAATTCTATGTCATTGTAAATATTAATATAATCCACAGGCTTGTTTTACAAATGTAAGAAAACTAAATGTAGGAAAACTGGGGTTCCTTTCACGTCATTGAACATTTAGATTGTCGAATGCCTAAACGTCGACACCTAAATGTTGAACGCTGAAAACTGTGAATGGCCAATTATGCAATTTTTTTCCCGGTGATAAAGTTTGCTTGGCCGTCATCTGGGACTTGCCCTTTTCTCTGATGTAGAGCGATCTCGGAGTTGGTATATTTAGTTAGGGAGGGTGTGGGGGGTAGGGGCAAAGACCCCACTTGTGTTTTAAAGTTTTTTTTTTGGCAAAGCAAATTTTTTCATGGGAAAAAAATTTGTGTAATTGGTTGTTCGTGGTTTTCAGCGCTCGGTATTTAGGTGTCGACATTTACGCATTCGACAATCTAAATGTTCGACATTGTAATATGGATGCAGAAAACTGTGTTATATGCTGAACTTCAAAAATGTAACCAGAGTGCACCCTGCTGGAAGAAAGCTGTTAGGTAAAGAATTACAACTGTGTTTGATCTCAAGCTCAGACACAGGATGTCTAGGCTTGCAAATTCTTTTTATTGTTATTAAGACAGAGATAATTGCTAGATTGTACATGTAAAAGTGTCTTTTATTGCCATGGCTTCCTGGCCAGGTGCAGCTTACAAAGAAATGTAAATTTTGAGTTTCTGTTAGCCTGGAAACTAAAGGAGAAGTGATAAAAATGATGTAATGTGAAATGAGTCAGCAGTACTGGGTATTATCAATTTAAGACTTTCTCAGAGAGAAAGATTGAGCATTTTGGATTTTGTCTGAAGCTGACAACACCTCACCAGCACTTTGCCTTGTAAATAAAGTTATTTAGGACATAGTTTATCTTAGAGTTAGATAGGAATTTTGCCAGATTAGTCTAGCTGTTTTTTATATTTATCCTACAATATTGTTTAAAAGTCCCTGTGATTTCTGAACTCTTGATTAGCACTGTGTTGAATTGATGAGATTTGTCTTGTGCTTTTATTATTTATTATTAAATATTTTTAAACCTTTCAACTGTGGCTATTTTGTGTAGAGATAATTTAAACTCTTAGAGTACACTGCATGTATTTGGTGATACTGTCCAAGCAACTCCAGTAGTCTTGTTGTTTGGCACACGTACGATTCGGATAACAGTAATATTACACAGTGTAATTGGTCACCCTTTGGGAAGGGCCTTATAGCAGCTGATAACAGTGGTTGGTGGTAGTCAATACTACCTTATAGTCTGGGCAGAAATGGGGGCATAGCTAGGGAGCCTGTTCCAGCCTTCCCCAGGAGTGTCTGTGTGTTTGTATCTAAATCAAATCTTAAAGTGTGTGTGTGTGTGTGTCAGCTACTTGGGCAGGGACACGAAGTACTATTTGGATAGAGAGGGTGCTGGAGGTTTTAGCTTGATCACTAGGCTGAGATCTGGACCCTATAGCTGTGCCAGTGGGGAGTCTTATTGGGGATCTGGAGAGAAAGGGAGAAACCAGCCCCAGACTGACTATGATCTCTTTATGCTCTTAAGGGAAATTGTACTTTAATGTGTGTGTACTTGTTATCCTCCTAATGTGATTGTCCCTCACTGGTGTTAATGGTGAGGATTGAAGCTAATTGATTACAGGGCCAATGAGCAGGTGTCACAAAGGACACCACATACACAAATGCCATAGATATAGGCAACTTGCTGGATGACAGATTCATCAAAAATGTCACCCCACTGTGCCCCCTCATCAGGAAATCAGGGCATCCCCAGTACCTGCCCCCCTCCCCTTATCTCTAAGGAATAGGTCATCACTGCTCTCTCAAAGGCAGAAAATACAGCCTCCGTGGGACCCGATAACATACTAAGCTGTATCCTACATGAACTCAGGAACTTGCAGCACCATTCAGTGCCCTATTCAACCAAAGCCTGAGTATTGGCTTCATCCCAGCTGAGTGGATGACAGCCACTGTCATCCTTTTGCACAAAGGTGGAGCATCCACCAATGCAGGAAATTAAAAATCCATTAGCCTAACTAGCCTGATCTGCAAGGCTATGGAATGAATTATCATGGATCTCATTAACAAGGACATTGGCAACCATCAAACACTCAAGCCCACACAGTTTGGCTTTGTCAAGGTGATATATGCCTTCGACACTATTCCCCACTCAGGCATAATAGACAAATTCTCTCAACTAGGCATCAATCTGTATGTTACCAGATGGGTAGCAAACTGGCTCACTGATAGAACCCACCTAGTCAAAATAGGGGAAGCCACCTCAAGTAGTAGACCCATAATGAGTGGCATACCCCAGGGATCTGTCTTGAGGCTTCTGTTATTTTGCATATACCTTTCTGAGGTGCAGGTCAAAACCAATGAGCTTTGGCTGACCAAGTTTGCAGATGATAGCAAGATGGGCCCTGTCATAAATTCCCCTAGTGATGTGGACATCCTCCAAGAGGGTCTCACCCAAACAAATAACTGGTGCTAGAAACATGGCCTCAAGCTGAATACCAAAAACATGTATCATCATCCCCTTTGGAGAGAGTGAAGTCCCTACAAATTATCACATTAATAACAACATCCTAAGCACACAATCAGTTGTGAGGGATTTGGGCATCCAGGTTAATAGCAACCTGATATTTGACAACCATTTTGCTTTGTTGTACAGAAAGTTTTCTACATGGCCCACCTTATAAGTAAGGGTATCTCATCCAGGGACATGGAGGTCATAATATCCCTGTATTCTTCCCTTATAAGGTCCATTATTGAGTACAATATCCCTTTCAGCATGTACCTCATAAAAAGCACATGCAGCAGTTGGAGAGACCATTGAGGTTCCTCACTAGGAGAATCAAGTGCCTCAAGCATCTACCCTGCACAGATAGGCTAAAGGCCTTGTCCCTCTACTCAGTTTTATACAGACTCCTCAGGGGTGACCTCTGTCTGGCATACAATGCAATCTCAGACCCTGCCTTGATGCAACTACTGCATATCCGCAAGTCAAGCTCCACTCAAATAATCCACACATGCGACCTCAACCTGGTCTGTGACATCAATACGACTTGTTGGTGGGACAGATTTGTGTCCCAGAGACTCCCCCATCTGTGGAATAGACTCTCTCTTTCTCTCCACATCAAGCAGAGTACCTCACTATCCCTTTTTAAGGGCAACCCAGATAACTGGATGGGAAACAGAAAATACATGCCTGGGATTCCAACTGTGTCCCTGCTGGACTGAAGCATTGGGTGCTGACTTGGCTAAACATGAGCTAAAGTCTTGGCTAGGCTTATAAGGGCCTCAGGGCTACTAGCTTAGTAACTTCCTACGACCCTATGTATGTCAGACTGTACTGATTTAACTGATTAAATGTATATATTTTCTCTCATAGGATATTGGAAGGGAAGGAGTTAAGCTCATACCAGCTAACCTTAAGAAAAATAGCTTGAAATTAAATGATTTTGTTTAGGCCATAAAGATTAAATCTCATAGGTCTGAATGCAGCCAGAGACATAATGTCTGTTAAAGGCCTGGGCTGGGGTCATACTCTATTGTCCTTAGTGGTGAACTAATTCCTACCCTGGGGTGCCAGAAAATGGCTTGTTAGTTTCTGCAGGAAGGGTTGAAGTGTTGGAATTGTTTCACAGTTTCCAGATGCTGTAATAAACCTTAGCTAAAGTTCTATGTGTGTAGTATGACACATCAGTGCCAGATCCTGGCTCAGTTTCTAGTGAGGGGGTAGTGTGGGGACCAGAGTCAGGTGATCACATGTGATATGATTCTGTAGCCAGCACTGAAATTGTAATTGAATACTACTGGAAGATGTGATAACTGCACTCTGTTTTTGGGACTTGACAATGACACTCATCCACCTTCATTTTGCCTTGTTTTAGTAAGTAACTAGGAAACAGTAATTCTTCAGTCAATTAGGAAAATATAGTGAGATTAGCTAAATGTATTTTTCTGTATCTATATGAGTCTTTCCATCTGTATTGTTTTTTATATTTCTTGTGATTGAAACTTTGGTGTTTATTGTAAATAGATATTGACTATTTTCATGTTTTTTCTTTATTTATTATTAAACATATCTGAACCCTTCATTGTGGCTGGTCTTTTAGAAAATATTTAACATTTGAGAGTACTTGCATTTATTTAGGGGCACTGAGGCTCCATGTTCCTGAAAGTCTTGCTGCTTGGTTAATACTACCATTTGTATAAATATTAATTTTACTAACCATAATTGGTACCCTTGTAAGACCCTTAAAGTAGCTGGCTTTGGGTGTTCTGGTGGCAGTGACTCTACCTTATAGTCTGGATGGAGGTGTCAGAGCAGGTAAGCTGTGCCAGCTTTTCTCAGGAATGTGTGTGTGTGTGTGTGTGTGTGTGTGTGTGTGTGTGTGTGTGTGCGCGCATGTGTGTGAAAATCAAATCTCAAAGAGAGTGTATGTGACAGCTACTTTAAACAGGGACACTGAGAGCACTGATTTTACAGAAAGGGTGGTGGGGGACATGGCTTGGAACACCCAGCCAAGTACTTAGCTCTGTAGTGGGAAGTCTTATTAGTGGTCTGGAGAGAAAGCCCAGCCCCAGGACTGGAGTGTGCATTCCCTCTGTACTGTGAAATGAAATTGTACTTGGTGCAGATAGCTGCATCTGAAAATACTGTGTGTGTGTGTGTGTGTGTGTGTGTGTGTGTGTGTGTGTGTGTGTGTGTGTGTGTGTGTGTGTGTGTGTGTGTGTGTGTGTGTGTGTGTGTGTGTGTGTGTGTGTGTGTGTGTGTGTGTGTGTGTGTGTGTTTATTTTTTGTCAGTGAACTTTCCCCACTGGTGTCAGTGGTGAGGACTGAGGCTCCTTGATTACTGGCCCAGAGGAGGGATTTCACGGACGCCATTAATGTTTAGAAGAACTTTTAGGCAAGGGGAAGAGGAAGGAAAGAGCTAATTGTAAATAAAACAAAATTTTGTTCTTAAAAGTAGTATTTTTATAATGCATGACACAGCAAGAAGCCTATAAAGTAAAGCTTTCTCAGTTGATTTCAAGTATAATTGGGATACTAAACAGGTACCACTGTTTTTTTCTTCTTCTTTCTTTCACCTTGTTCAGTTTTAAGAAATGTAGGTACTGCAGTGTAAAAAGAGAACAAAAGTCTGGAGAAAAGAGCATGATACAAGAACAACTGAATGCGTTATCTTATGCTTACATAGGGGAATGACTGGATTCAGGCCTTTGGCTTGATCTAGTAACAAGTTTTAAGGGGAAGCAAATAAATAAAAAAACACTAAATATAATAACGAAGCTTTTGTCTAGCAAATAAATGAGTGCTTACAATAGAGGCAACTGTGTTTCTGGTTCTCATGTACCTATGGGGACAATTTGATAAGGGGCAATAAAAACAGAATACTTCTTTACATTTAGAACCACTGGCAAAGAAAATAAAGGACTCAGAAACTCAAGGATATAACTGGTATGATAGTCAAGAAAAGCTGGCTTTATTGGTAGATGATATTATTTTACACCTAATAAAAACAGAAAAGGACATTTCAGTGTTGTGGAACATTTTGAGACAGTTTCAAGTCTTTTCAGGATACAAAATTAATAAAGATGAAATAAAGGCTATGTACTCATACAATAATTGGTTCAGCAATACCCTTATTTATGGGGGCATGATAAAATGAAGTACTTAGGTATATGGGTATAAAAGGACTAAACAAAATATAATACCAAAACAGACAAACTGAAACCACTGTTTTTATGGATATAGCTAGCAAGATACAAGCAGTCAAAATGTTTTTAGTCCCCTTAGTTTTATACATAAGTCAGGAATATTTTTATCAATCAGAGGAGAAGGTGCAGATAACAATTAATAAAGAGCTGAAGGATTTTATCTGCTAAGGGAAGATGGTAAGAGTCAAGTGGTATAAGCTGATCATTCCATCAGAACAAGGTGGTTTGGGATTACCTGATCTGAAAGGGTATTTCAAAGCTACACAGTTAAGGCTCCTATACATAGCACAAGCAAAGCTATAATTCAAAGTGGAAAGGGATGAGGATGAAACAGGGTGGGGGGTCAAGAAACAAAGAGAGACTGGGATTTTGGATGCAGAGCCTTATGAAGAATAACAGTAACCATGCAGAATATTATATTCATAAAGCAGCCGAAAGTATTCTAAGAACTAAGCCAAAATTGGAATGTAGAAAGGAGATTCTGCTGATAAGATGTCTGCAATTAGGGATACAGACAATAGGCAAGAGGGGTCTGGAATTTACTGGAGAAAACTGGCAAAGGAACAAGGTATTGTGAGCAAATAATAAGAGAGGCAAAGGTAATAGAAAGAGCAGAGACCAAGAATTTATTTGGACTGGAGGCTAGAAATTGCCTTTTCTATCAGGGATTGATATCAGAGTATAGGCAAAAAGAAAGAAATAGGGGGAGTCTAAGTGAAAGACCAGCACTGGTAGAGCTTTTATCAGATCCTAGAACAGAAGCTGCTGTTAAAAAAGGATAATTAGTAGACCATATAAAATATTTCATGATAACTATAAGAATCAATCAGAGGAAGTTAGAAAGCATTGGGAAGAGAACCTGGATAAGCAGTTCACAAAGAAAAAAAACAAAAATGGGAGGATATATGTATGACTCCCAAATATGCAACAAAGTCTAGAAGATTTAGAATATTTTCTTGGAAGTGTTTACATAGGTATTTTTATACTCCAAGTAGACTACAAAGAATTTTTCCTTAGGTAGATACAAATGTTGGAGGTGTGATGGGGAAGAAAGAGGTAATTGGTAACATATTTTTTGAAGTTTAATGAGTAGACAGACTTTAAAAATTCCCTGCAGACTACTCTACCTGAAACAGTGGGTTAGCAAATTGGTATAACTAAGGAAATTATTTTTTGAACTATGATACAGAGTCAGAATTGCCTAGACAAATTAAGTCCTTGCTGATTCTAATTATGGTGGCTGCCAAAAAGCAATTACTAGAAAATGAAATCTGAGTCTAAACCAACTGTACTAGAAGTAGTGAATATAGTAACAGAGGTAAAACAACTGGAAATAAAATATTTAGATCTTTAGAAAAGAGTAGGGGCAAATTACATTGAAAAAATGGAATTATGGGAATAATAAATACACAATAATGTTTGGAGGTGGAATGAAAGAAGGCAGGATTTGAATGTGCAATGCAATGTTTGACTGACCATGACTGGACAGATTAAGTGTGATGTATAATGCTTGCAACTAAGAATATGTCAATATGGTTTGCTTTCATTTACATAAATGCATGATTGCCTATGTCATAAGTGATTAATAAAGAGGTTTGTTGTTAAAAAAATTGACATTTTTGGAACAATTCATGCAGAAAAATGGTTTGGAGGAGGAATGAGGTTTAAGAGAAGACAATTACTTAATAATTTATATAATGTTGCTTAGATTATATGATATATAACAGTACATGTAATGTATAATGCTTGTAAATGTAAACTTGTCAATATGGTTTAATTGTTTTATATCAATGTAAATTTGCCTGTGTCACAAGTGATAATTCAATAAAGGTGTTTAAAAAAAACTTTAAGAAAGGTAGGTGGTATTTGGTGATACCAGACTGCAAAGATGTGTTCTGAGGCTCAATACCTCTAAGTTAGAACAGGTAATGGCAAATATTACCTAGTATAGAGGATATTATTAAAATGCTAATGTCCTTTGCTCAAGATTTGCTTTACTTCTTCCAGTTTAGTTTCAGGTTCTTCATAACATTTGATTGCATTTAAGAACTTTTTGTGCCATTGCTAATCTACAGTTGATAGTTTGATAAGGATTTGAAAAGTGCATTTTAGAACTATGCCTTCATTAAGATTTCTGTGAAAATAAGTGCAAAAACATATATGCATTTTTATTAATATATTAATTGAGTAAATCCATTAGGAGCAAGCCTACTTTCAGGGGTGATCTTGGGTACACTGTCTAGTTAAGGGGCTTGCTCAGTGACACATAGTAAGCAAATGATAGTTAATGGGATGAAACATAGGACTATATGATGAAACCCTTTAGCAGCTCACAGCTTTAATACTCTGAGCTAAACTGCTAGACAGTATTGTTGTATTGTGTGTTTATGAGTGAATATTTTTTTTTGTCCATGATTGGCTATGGAGGTATACCTTAAATGGATTTCTGTCAGGTGTATTTGTTATAAGATAAGGCCATCTTTTTGTGAGGTAACTGGTGTTAATTGCAATTAGAGAGGTATATAACACTGCTTCTTAGTTAAATAACAACAGATAGGGTCAGAAGGAAAAGGGTTTGACTTTGTAATTACTTGCTGACTGCCCTATGAAGTCCTTGTCCATCTGGGTTTGTGGCTTGTTTTACGTTGAGGCCTGGTGAGAATAATTTGTAAAAATGACTGTAAAGCAGCAGACAATCTCAACTAGAAGTAGACTGGTGTACACACACACACACACACACACACACACACACACACACACACACACACACACACACACACACACACATATATAAATGGGCCTATATGACACTGTTGACTTTTTGGAAAGTTGAAAGTCATGTGGTAGAGACCATAAGTTTGACTTTCCATAAAGTTGAAGCATTTGTATGGAGATCACCGTACAGTGAGGCTTGAAGAATTTATACTTTTTCCCACAGTAGTGTGATCTCTGATTTGGTTCATAGGTTCATAGGTTGATACTAGGCTATCTGCCCTAGGGCATTTACAAGCCTAGCCAGAGTGAGTTTGGCTTTCGCCACCCTTCTTAGATTAGTTGACTGTGCCTCTGTATAGTAGGTCACAGAAGATAGCCCATTGCCCATTTAAGGTTAGTTTACCATGCCTTTGTCTAGCAGCGACACAGAAGAGATCCCAGGGGTAAATTTACGATCTCCCATCCAAACGTCAAGATTCTTCTTGAAGAGGGTCATTGAGGGGCTCTGTCTGACATGGATTGGGATTTTGTTCCAGAGTGAGGGGAGCCTCTAGGATATGAATCTGTCCCTCCAGCATGTTCTATTTATTTCTGTGCTGAGGTTTAAGTCACTGGAGTGTGTAGTTCTGATGGATTTGGATTTCTTGAGGTGGAGCATGTCCATTAATTCTGGGTTGGACATGGCTTTATATGTCAGGCACAGATCGCCTCTGAGTAGGCGGTAAGCAACTGAGTAGAGCTGGAGTTTCTTTAGCCTAACTGCGTAGGGCATCTGTTTGAGTCCCTTGATCCTCTTGGTGAGGTACTTTTGGGGTCTTTCTAGTTGTAGCAGGTGTCAGGTGAGGTACATCCCAAATGGGGAATTGTATTCAATTATGGGCCTGATGAGTGATGAGTAGAGGGGCACAATGACCTCTCTTGATGTGAACCATAAATTAATCACTATGGACATCCATATCCCGTCCCCACCCCTAGCAAAGGAAACCACAGTCACAGTGATAAGGTGGGCTATATAGAATGTCTTTCTAACCACTTTGGCAATGTGATTGTCAAAGGAGAGATTGCAATCTACTTGGGTCCCCAAATCCCTAATTACTTCTTCCGTACTTAATGGATTACCACCTATGTGGTAATATGTGGGCACTTTGTTTTTCCCAAAGGGGATGACTATGCACTTTTTGGCATTTAGCTTTAGGCCATGGCTCTGGCACCAGTTTTCCATCTCTGTGAGACCTTTTTGGAGGATGCTTGTGTCAGCCGGTGAGTCGATTATGGCCCCCAGTTTGCAGTCATCTGCAAACTTTGTCAGACATAGTACTCCTGTGTTAGCCTGTACCTCAGGGAAATATATACTGAACAAGAGAATTCCCAGGACTGAGCCTTGTGGGATGCCACTTGTAACTGGTTTAGAGTCTGACATGTCACCTGCAATTCTGACCATGTGGGTTCTATCCCTAAGCCAGTTTGGAACCCATCTTGTGACATAGGGGTTGCTATTTAAGTTGGTGAGCTTATTTATGATGCCCGAGTGGGGTATTGTGTCGAAGGCTTTTGCAAGGTCAAGGTAGGCTGTGTGGACTACCTTCCCTTTGTCTATGGCCTTGGTGACTGTTTCAAAGAAATTGACCAGGTTCAAGAGGCAAGATCTGCCCTTAACAAAGCCAAATTGGGTAGGATCCAGTGTTTGGAGGTTCCCAATGTCTTTGTTTATGAGTTCCATGATGATACGCTCCATAGCTTTGCAGACCAGGCTAGTTAGGCTTATAGGGTGATAGTTTCCGGGGTCCGTTGTGGCACCACCTTTATGGAGTGGGACCACTGTTGCTGTACGCCATTCTTTGGGTACATATCCTGTTGTAAGGCTGAGACTGAACAGTGATTTTAAGTGAGGGTTCAGTTCTTCTTGGAGCTCATGTAAAACGCAGCCCGGGACCTCGTCCGGTCCCACTGATGCTGTATTTTTTGCTTTGGAGAGGGCAGCTCTCACCTGTGCATCTGTGATGTCAGGGAGGCTACACTCTGTTGGGATAGTCATTTGCTCATTTTGGGGGGAGGAGGGGGTTTGCACTGAACCTGTCTGCCAGGATGTTGGCAATGTCTGTGGGTTCAGTGTATTTTTTGTCATTTTGCACTAACTCAGAGCATATCTGTGAGTTTCCACCCAGGTTTCTGACATAACTAAAGAAAGCCTTGTGATTATCTTTAGCGTCTTGTGCAATTTTTCTTTCGAAGCTAGCCTTAGATGATTTTATGAGGGATCATAGTTTCTTGCTAGTACTGATCAGAGTTGCCTTCCTTTTCAGGGATTTTGCTCTATCATGTAGTAGCTTCCTCCTTCTGTTGTACATCTTATTTATGGCTGGGGTCCACCAGACAGGTCTCCTGCCTTTGGAGGAGTGTGTCTTGGTTTTATTTGGGATAGCACAATCCATGCATTCCTGTAGGTATCCATAGAATGTGTTTGTAAAGGATTCTGCAGTTTGGGCTGTATTTTTCACTGTCCCTGGGGCTTTGAAAGATTCCACCTCAGTTTTGAGAAGTGGAAAGTTTGCTTTTGAGAAGTTTTTGACTGTGGTTTCCTTTGCTAGGGGTGGGGACGGGATATGGATGTCCATAGTGATTAATTTATGGTCAGATCTTACCAATGAGGGGTATACCTCTGGTATGGAACATAGAGTCCCCATGTTGGTGATGATCAGGTCCAATATGTTTCCCCCTCTTGTGGGAGTGGTGACCAGTTGTTCCATAGCATTTGAGTTTATAAATTCTAGGAACCATTGGGCTAGGGTGTTGGGGCTTGAGTAGTGCTCCCAGTCTATGTTTGGGTAGTTAAAGTCACCCAATATAATGATGTTTGGAGGGACCTTCATATTCTCTAGTGTCTTCAGGAAAGCTGAGTGGGGTTCCTGAGTTTGGGAGGGTGGTCTGTAGCAGGCTACAAACTGGAAGGCAGTTTTGCCCACTGTTAGTTGCACATGGATGGTCTCAGATGCTTCGTGCAGTGCCACTAGCCTGGAGGTATGGGTATTTTTGATGAATATGGATACTCCCCCTCCTCTTGTGGTTCAGTCCGAGTTTTGGGGCCGAAAAGCATGGTATGAGGTATAGCCTGGTAGTGCTGGGGTGCTCTCGGGAGCCTTGAACCAGGTTTTTGTTACTGCACAGATATGGATATTCTCCATACTGAGGAAAGCCTCGAGTGCGTGCATCTTGAGGTTTAGACTTCTGGCGTTGAGCAGCATTACCCTTAGTTTCTTTTTCCTTGTGTTGTCTAAGGAGGTAGGTTTGTCTTTTGAGCCTTGCCTAAAAAAGGCACTATGGGGGTGGCAAGAGCCTTGGCCAGTATTCAAAAACCCAGGGGTGACAGGTGCAAGCTGTCCGTAGCGATGTGGCTTGTCAAGCATGTCATCCCAGGCTGACAGACACTGGATCCCCTTTGAGTGACACCAATACTTTAGCCAATTGTTGAAATTGATAATTTTGTCTTTATACTGTGGTATCATTCTTGGTGAGGGTAAGATGCTACTGAAGGTCAGGGTCATACAGGCCTGGGCCACATGATCAGAGAGCTCCTCTATGTCTCTTTTCATGTAATCCAGGGAGGTACGTCTCAGGTCATTCACACCAGCATGGACAATGACGGAGTCATATTTGTACTTGCTTTGGAGTGACCTGAGTGCTTGTGTTATGTGGCGGATCCTGGCACCCGACAGGCAGCTTACAGTGACCTTCTCCTTGTTCAGCCTGGTGAGAGGGACGTCAGTGTGTCTGAAAATAGAGTCACCTATTACAAGTGTATTAGGTGTGTTGTTTAGCCTTAAGGGCTGTGACTGTATGGCACACTGCTTTGGCAGATTTTTATTTAGAGCCTCTGAGTATGTTTTTGTGTGTTTATGTGTTTGGTTTGCTGTTGCGATAGGTCTATATGAGACTGGATTTGTGGTGTGTGTGATTACCTTTTCCTCCAGACTGACTATGCCAGTACTATGTTGAGAGAGCTCAGCATCCAGTTTGACTATATAGTTGCATCTCTCACATATATATGAGCTTGTTGGGAAGAGGAGAGGGTGGTCTGTGTACATAAGGCAGTTGTAACATTGCCTCAAGATTCCCATATTCACCAGCTGGACTGGAGAGTAAACCTGAAAATGACTTTTGGACATGCCAGAATAGTATAAGGAATTACTTTTTGACTTGATCAAAAAGGACCAATAGGGAGACAAGTACTAAAAGGGAGTATAAGAGGGTGTAGTGCTTTAGTTTATTAGTGCTTACTTATAAGACACTTATCCTAGCTACAGCTGGGTTTTAGAAGGAAGATAGAGTGCTTACTTTGAGATTTGGAACAGTTCTAAGGGAAAATGTGAAGAGCAGACTTTGTGGAGCCGTGAATACTTTAAACCTGATTAAGCAGCGCTGCCCGATACTGCGCTATGCGCAAAAACGTGCAAAAGAGGGTTTTAAGAGAGGGGGATCAAGGAGTTTGGAATTGACCCAAAATGGCCAATAAAACTACAGTTTCTAGGCAGTAACCACTCCCACAGGGGCAGGCAGGCTGTTCAGTGTTTACCACTGCCACTGATGAACACAGAGACTTCCCTTTAGCCCAAGCAAGCAATGGCCTCCAAGAAACTTACAAACAGTTCAGAACAGCAAATCTGTAACTGAACTTTTTTTTAAATTTCAGAAAGTGGGGAAAAAAGCAAGATTTTTTTTTTTTTTTTTAAAGATAGCAGAGATACACAAGTAGCAACAAGTTAGAACAGTGCAATAAATGACCCCACACTTGAGTGCTAGGCCAGAGACAGGTAAAATGCAAGTTTTAAGAAAAAACAATTTTAAAATAAGTGCAACACAGGAAATGCAGGAAACAGGCTCTAGATGTGTTCTAAATACAGATCATAATACAGATATCAAGTTTAGCAAGCTGGAAAATGCCAAAAAGTAGGCGGCAATGCAGAAATCTTAACAAATAATCAGAAGAAAAATACTTAAAATCTCAAAAGTGGCTCCTTTCTTCTCTCAGCGTTTTCTCTTCTTGGTGGGTGCTTCACCAACAGCCAACAAGTCAGAAAAGATGCCAATACCATGAGGCAATTGGGTTTTAAGAGAGGGGGATCAAGGAGTTTGGAATTGACCCAAAATGGCCAATAAAACTACAGTTTCTAGGCAGTAACCACTCCCACAGGGGCAGGCAGGCTGTTCAGTGATTACCACTGCCACTGATGAACACAGAGACTTCCCTTTAGCTCAAGCAAGCAATGGCCTCCAAGAAACTTACAAACAGTTCAGAAATGCAAATCTGTAACTGAGCCTTTTTTTTAAATTTCAGAAAGTGGGAAAAAAAGCAAGATTTTTTGTTTTTTTTTTTGTTTTGTTTAAAGATAGCAGAGATACACAAGTAGCAACAAGTTAGAACAGTGCAATAAATGACCCCACACTTGAGTGCTAGGCCAGAGACAGGTAAAATACAAGTTTTAAGAAAAAAACTATTTTAAAATAAGTGCAACACAGGAAATGCAGTAAACAGGCTCTAGATGTATTCTAAATACAGTTCCTAATACAGATATCAAGTTTAGCAAGCTGGAAAATTTCAAAAAGTAGGCGGCAATGCAGACATCTTAACAAATAATCTGAAGAAAAATACTTAAAATCTCAAAAGTGGCTCCTTTCTTCTCTCAGCGTTTTCTCCTCTTGGTGGGTGCTTCACCAACAGCCAAGAATTTAATTTGCAGGTAGTGTGGTGGGAGCCACCCTCCCCCACTCATATGGGAGGTGCAGGGGGACTGTCCCACTGCAAAAATGTATTTATTTTTTTGTTTTTCTTGTTTTTGACTGTTTGTAAAGTTGCATGACCATATGACTTTTGACCTTCTGAAAAGTCAACGATGTCATAATGACATATATATATATATATATATATATATATATATATATATATATATATATATATATATATATATATATATATTTGTGTGTGTGTGTGGTTATATGGCAAGTATGTCATGCCATTTAGCACAAGTTTTTTTTATTTTTCAATATCTCTGTCATATATAATGTAATATTTTTGTGAGCTTTTATACTTTTTAATTTTTGTGAGATTGTTTCTGGAGCTTTTCTTTCCAGGCCTCCATTGAAAAAGGGCTCTTTTAGGCCCAATGGACTTTCCTGGTTAACAAACTGCAAATAAATAAATAATAAATAAATATATATATATATATATATATATATATATATATATATATAGTTGTCTTACTATACACCAATGTACCCAAGGTTCATATACTAAACATCAACACAATAACTCTGAAAAAGCCCAAGTCAACATGCAACTATGCCTGCTCTGCAAAACAGGCCCCCAGACCACCTGCTAATAATATTTACTAACTCCAAGGCTGCACAAACAATGAGTATGGGCATATTTCCTAACTCTTGGAATTGTTTGATCTTTTGACACCTGACATATTCAATCATTATATATATATATATATATATATATATATACATTATATGAGTTGCAGAGATCCCACATCAGTGGCTGCAGAAACAGTTCAAAAAGTGGTTTAATTATGTTTGCATTTTGATGTTCGTTTTTAATTTTAATGCTTTCTGAATTGAGTGCTGATTATTTACACATCAGCTTTATGTCATGACCTGGAAAATAAACTTGTACAAATAGTTACCTGCTGCTGGGAGTTGTCAACAGTGAATCTATATTACATTGAATGACACATCTTGATAAGATTTTGAAGCTGTTGATGCTAGATACACAATAATACTTATGCAGAGTTTGCAATTCATCTTCACAGTTAGCTTTACAGAACCATGTTTCTGCTATTTAGTGTTATATCAGATATGAAAAAAATCATATATTGTAATCATCAAATAAGCTTATGCCCACTCTGACTTCCAATGAGAAGTGCGGGCAATGTTTAACCATCTACGAATTGGAGTAAGAATTTTGAATGCATTTCTGTTTTAAAATTAGCAATACATTCACTCTGACAAGATGACTCTGTCTGTAGTATAAAAATGGCTTATAACCGGAAGTGTGTGGCAAGATGGTGGATAGATAACACTTCAGTTAAGTCACTCTCCAGATTTGTTTGAAATAATTTACCATTTCCTTGACAGAAGAACTTGGTAGGTTTCCTGAAGAAAAAGAATAACATGTTTACAAAAAGTTTTTACAAAATTCTCCTTCCAAAACTCTGGATTACCAGTATACCCTGCTCTGGAGAAATGAACCACACTAAAGCCTCCACACAGCAATTAAACACGAGAAATAAACTTTCCTTATGACTATCTACGATATAGGAAATACCATAAAAATGGGCAAATCAAATCATCATCATCAACCCCCTTTTTCCCATTTTCAACATGGGGGGGGGTATTGTTTCAACTGCCAACACTGCTCTTCATTCAGTGCCATCCTCTTACCTTCACTGACAGTCTCTTATGTTCTTTGACAGTCATGCCTATCTCCTTGCTGGACAACCTCAGTGTTTCTTGCTTTCTACCTGCCTGTCCCAAATCTTCTTTACCAGATCATCTTCTGCTTTCTGGCTCATGTTCCAGAACTATCGTAATTTGTTCTCTTTGACCTTCTGTGCAATTAGAGCTACACTAGTTTATGCTCTGATGTCATTATTCATTCATCTGTCACACAGTTTGTATCCTTCCACCCCTCTCAGGCACTTCTTCTACATCACCTTTACCTTCACGAATTACCCTGCCTTCACTGCTCAGGGTCCTGTACTATACATAAGTACTGGTCACACTACTTTTGTTCATCTTATTTTTCAGCTTCTTTGGCCTTCTTCTGTAACATACTACACATGAAACTTTGTGCCAGTGACTGCAGCCCCTCTGATTCTAGCTTTAACCTCATCTGTTAGACTTCTGTACTCCTTGACCACCCCTCCCAGATATTGAAACTGTTAACCTGTTCCACTATTTCCTTTCTTTTTCAATTTTCAGCTTCTTCTGATTTCCCCCATTTGTTGCCATGATGACACTGTCTTGTCTCTACTGTTTCATGCCATGTGCCTTCAGTTTTGGATTTCAGTCACCTATCATTTGCTTAAGTTCCTGTTTAGAATCTGTAACATCACATCATCTGCTTACAGCAGCTTTGTTGCTCTGTCCACCCAACCTGTTTGCAATTAATTGGATATTAAAATGTATTCAGTCAAAGAGGACTGTGTGAAATAGAATGACATTCTTAAGACTGTAACAGGGAAACACAGTGTCTAAGTGACAGGGCAACACAGTCTCTAAGTAAGTAGCATGGATGGCAATTTAAATGAAATGGAAGGAAGACTGACAGTACAAGATCTCAAGTGGAATTTCTATCAAAGTAAAGCAATTGTTTTCAGATAAGTCAAATGATCTAGAAATAGGGAAAAAAGGAATACTTTAAGAATCTATGGTGCTCCAGAGAAACTGCAAGGTGACAACATGGAGAACATTCTTACTTCATGGGTTCCTAAAAGTTTGACCCTTCATGAAGCTTTATGTTATGAAATTGAAATAATTCACAGAGGCCTATTTTATTTATTTATTTTATTTTTAATTTGTTAACTAGGGTAGAGCACTGATCCCAGTAGACCCATTTCAGTCTCAGTCCAGGGAGAAAACAATAGCTACAAAACAGTTACATGAGAATGACAAAATGCAAAATATACATATTTTATTTACAAAATGAACATCAAAGTTGGCTTGAGGAAATAAAGGTAATGGATAAATGACATTATTTACAGAGTGAGTGAAAAACACAATATATACATGAATTATATAAAGAGTGAAAATCAGAGTTGGCATGCTGAAAGAATCACAGTCAAATAGTCAGAGCAATCTAAACCATTTGGAAACCTAAGTCATCAACAAAATTGATTTTCTCTGTGCTGTTTTACAGTAAAATTTAATAAACTCTTGTACAAAGACCTAGTTACAAAATATATCTTGTTGAATCTTCCACTTAAAATGGAAGGGAAAGATAATGATTATTTTACCAGCATTGTGGAAACTTACTTCCCTTTCATTAAAGAAATGAAGCACAATTCCATAAGGATTCACTTGGTCTTCCCTGGAACAAAATTAAAACATTTCTTCCAGAAGTACCAAAGACAGTTAACACATTAGGAAAAAGCAGTTTCTTATTTAAAGAACACTAATATCCTCAAAATGACAGAAAATATAGAATGGATGACCCCCTTCTTTAAAAATACAGACCGAGAAAAAGAGGAAGACGATTATTACCTAAAGAAAGCTTAAACACAAATAATTTGTTTTATGTGAATTATGTATGCAATAACAATTTCTGTTTTCACTTTCTTTAATATGTATTTTATGCTGAAACATAAGACTACTGGCAAGTGCTTGCCTTACTTCTTGAATATACATAGATGACATTTCAGAAAATCATATTCATTTAGATCTCTTATCATATGCGTTTTACAAAATGGTCTTCATGCTTCATGTATATACGTATATACATCAGTGTCGGACACCTGATTGGGCACAATACCAACACTGAGGCGACTGAGCTTAAAACGTTGAATGAGCAAATATTGACATATTCTGTGCATTACCCTGAAGCAAATAAACCAGTGGCTACTCTTTTTGTAGAAGAACTAGCCCTGTTCCTGCACTCCCATGGGGGGCTGCAGCCCTGCTTTTTATATATACTAATGCAGAGACTGCACAAATTCCCCTACCCAGGGATTGTTGATCTCAAACAACTGTCAACCATCTGTCTGCATCAACTAAATGGTGTCATCCAAACATGTGCCAACATTGTGTCTGTTTGATCAGGTGTCCGACATTCATATATATATATATATATATATATATATATATATATATATATATATATATATATATATATATATAGTTTACTATAGTTTGTGCGAATGACATTCTGTCGGCAGCACTGCTGCTGAAAATCAGAATGTCGTGCACAAAACATTAATGGATGGGATAGTCGAACACACTTATGCGAATGCTATAGTGCATTCGCATAAGTGTATTCGACTATCTGCACGCAGATCGCGGTACAGTGGGGATTGGAAATTCATCCATATCCCCACTGTAGTGCAACCTCAGAGTTAGAATATATTAGTAGGGGGTGGGGGGGCGCAGGGGGACTTGCCCCCCCCTGCAAAAACATGATTTGTCATATGGGAGTCTGATTTACATCAGCTCCTATACATCTGTCACGTGATGGTTTTGGCCACAATGTCGACTCAAATGTGTCAGTCATTCGGGTTGACATTGTGGCAGGTCAGAATGTGTGTTTTCAGGTTTACTATTCGTTGTTTCGAATGGTAAATGTTTTGCCATTCTAACAAACAATAGTAAACCATATATATATATATATATATATATATATATATATAGACACATATATATATATATATATATATATATATATATATATATTTATATATGTATATATATATATATATATATATATATGTATATATATAGATATATACATATATATATATATGTGTGTGTGTGTGTATATATATATATATATATATATATATATATATATATATTCACTTCAGAAGACTGAAAGCCCAAAATCATGCATTTCAAAAGATTGAGACCAAAATCCTGAAAGTTCAAAAGACTGAAAACTCAAAATCCTGAGTCTGAATAGAGTTTTGTTAAAGTCTTGTGTTGAATGAGTAGTTGCTCGTGTGAGACCGTATCAAATGCCTTTGACAAGTCTAAGAACATGGTGGACACAAGCAGACCACTGTTTCTATGTTGGTTTATTACACTGGTAAAATGCAGTAAAGCAGTAGTGGTGCTATGGTGGGACTTAAAGCCATGTTGTGTTTCTGAGAGCAGGTTATTTGAGGTTAGGTATTGCATCAGCTGTATATTGATGCATTTCTCTAATATTTTGGAGATGGGGAGGGAATTGCTATTGGTGTGTAGTTATTAAATGCAATAGATGTGCCACCTTTTTGCAGTGGTATGGTGTAGGATTTTTGCCACAGTGATTGGACATATCTTTCTGCTGTTGACCTATTAATTAGTATGGACACAGGGAAGGCTATGACTTTTGTGGCCATTTTTAGGTAGTCTGATGGTAGTCAGTCTACAGCTATGGAGGTAGTTTTTACTTTAGTTCATTATGAGTGAGGTGGATACTGGACTACACTTGAAGAGCTGTAGGTGGTTTTGGTTGGACAGGGGTAGAGATAGGGGCCAGGTGTATTGGTGTATAAGAGAGATAATATTGAGTGTATAAAGTAGGAATTAAACTGTGTGGGGATAGAGTCTGTTGTATTGTCTGTTTTTGGAGAGGAGTGGTGGTCTTGCGAGAGTGGAGTAGTTTATTTAGTGATGATCAAAAATGTTTTGGGCTGTTTTGACATTTGTCTTGTAGGTTGGTATAGTGTGTTTGCTTGTACCGTTTGACATGATGTTTTGCAAGGGTTCTAAGATGTTTAAATTGCTGGAAGTCATTTTGAGTTCTATTTTTATACCAATGTTTCCATTACTTATCTCTTTTTATCATGAGTTTTATTGTGTGTTTTGTCAGCCATGTAGCAGGGTCGGACTTTACTCTTTTATTACATACTGGTGCTAAATTATTTAAGGTCTGTAAGAATATGTTATTAAACTGTACATTACAGTTATATTGTTTCAGTTCCAATGAAAATATCTTTGTTGAAATTGGTTGTATTTTGTATTTGATTATAGATAATATGTTTATCTAGGTTATGGCGAATTCTAATGCCATAGGTTGGTATGTGGTCACTTATGCTATCTAAGAGGCAGCCGACTTTTGTCAGTTTGTCTGGTTTGTTTGTTAGGATCCTGCCTAATGTTGAGTGTCTCCCTGGGTGTGGTTATTAATTGTTTGAAGCTGTATAAGTTTATGGATTCAGTGGGGCTAATAGAATTTATGAATTGCCAGTCTATATTTAAGTCTCCAAGTATTATAGTGTCATGGTTAATTTGTTGGGATATCCAATACAGGATGCTTTCAGCAGTATCAATGTTATTCCCTGGTGGTATATAAATTGCTGTTAAACATATAGTTTTCCTATTTCTGATTTTAGGAGTGTTATTAGAAGTTCAGCATTGTTAAATGTAGGCATTTCTTTTTTAATTTCTCCAATTCTCTTGGTTTCTAATACCATGACGAAACTGGACCCCATTCCTAAGTCAAAGTATGATTGAAGTTCATGAAATTAGTATTGTTTCAATCTTTGATATTAGCCAGGAGTGCTCTTCGCAGCACCCACAATGTGCCCAGTAATGACTCCTTCTGCAATTCATATGGAGTTTCATGTATCGGTAACATATCCTGTTGCTCTTACTACTGTTGGAACAGTCTGGGTATCCTTCTTCCACATTGCCATTGTTTCTACCTGCAAATCCTGATATTTCATGACTTTGTGTCTCTCTGTACATAAGACATTGTAGTAACTGGGTGTAGCAATTTCAATGATCAATGCTACTTTTGTTTTTTTATCATGGACTACTATATCTGGTTTTCTTGCATCTATTTTTTGAACCATTTGATATAAGCTTCATCTATATCTCTCATCCTCTTAAAGCAAGAAATCTGGCGAAAGCCATAAATAATAGTGGGTGGGGGGGCAAAGGCGTAAAAATAGGGATACTTTTAAAGACTGCTCTTACAAATTTAGAAAATTGATACAATAACCTATTTTGCAGGAGCATTAATTTTTCTGAAGGGTATGAAGTCTGAAACTCAAATGTCTGTCATTATTTTCTGACTTCAAACTTCAATGATTTGCCAGAAAACCAGACTTTGTATGAGAAACAGTAAAAATATGAGGCAAAAATCTGGACATTCTGCAAAAATTTGTACAGTTGAGAGGTATGATCTTCATCATTTTCTATAATGCTTTGTGGCAAATGTTTCCAGTGTTTCAGCTACTTCAATATTATGTTTGCGCAATCCCCAATGCAACAGTCTTGTCACATTATTATGCCTTTCGGTCTGCAGTCCTTCTGCCATTAGTATATCACAACCAGCAACAAAACAACCATCAACAAAATGTGTGACTGTTTACAATTCTGTTTTAGGAAACCTACATTTGTCTGTTTCTCCCATATGCTCAATAAAATTTGGAAACCAATGTGTATGTAGTACACTATCTTGGGTCACCAATATTAACATTTCTTCTTTTGGTTTAAATTCACCTCTCCTTAACCATTCTTGTGTTTGATCCTGATAAACATGAGGTTATTCCAAGAGTTTTCTATACTCGCAACTATATTTATGCATTTTCCACATTTCTTACCTTCTCGTCTGATCCTACACCTTATATTCTCTCTTTTGTTTTTTGGCACATTCAGTTTCTGCCTAATTTTTATTTACTTCTGGTTTGATTTTCCTTTCTGCTTGACACCGATATGCTTCTGCTAAACTAAGCAGGGAAGTCATCTTAGACTTATTCTCCTCCTGTTTTAAAACTTTCTCTACATTTGGGTCTTGTGAGGTCAGCAGATATGTATGCAGTCCCATCATTGCAGATCTATATATGTAATCAATTTCAAGGAAGTCCATAGCTCCTCCAGAATGTTCTGGAAGTATTGAAGGTCAATAATAAGCATTATCTCGAACGTATGTTTGTAGTAACAGAAAACTAATATTTGGAGTTTGCACATTTGTAAATAGAAAGCATATGGTTATTTGTGTTGTTGGAAAATTAATAAAAAATGTTGAAAAAAATATTGACTTATTCTTTTATATTTTGAAATGTATGGAACATTTAGGATATTAATGCTAAACCAGGATGCAATGTCCACTGCTAAGCAAGTTAAGTCACATTGCACTGAGAAAAAAGTAACATTTCCTCACTGGCATCTGAATATGGGAAGGTGCCATACTGTTCATTATCCTCATCGGAGCATTTGATAGGCTAGAGGAAGTGACAACTACAAGGAATGCTGGAGATCTTGGGTTTGAGCTCTAGACAAGAGTCAATATTTTCAAAGGTTGGTGCTAGGCTATCAGCCCTAGGGCCTATACAAGCCTAGCCATAGCAATTCCCTGGATATTTCTTCCCACAATATTTACTTCCCTTGGACCCCTGTCTAGCAGGGTGACTGATGTGATCCCCGGGATGAATTTCCTATCTACCATCCAATCGTCAAGGTTCCTTCTGAAGATGGCCAAGGAGGCGCTCTGCTTGATCTATATGGGCAGTCTATTCCAGAGTCTGGGGAGTCTCTTGGTCAGGAACCTATCCCTCCAGCATGTTTTGTTTATTGTGATGACAAGGTTTAGATCCCTGGAGCATGCGTTCCTTTCATATTTCATGATTCAGTACATTTAGTAATGAGCCTCATAATACAACTGGTACAATGTTTGTATTTAGCTTCTCCTGCAGCCCTGGCTGAATGGATTCCACATAACTGTCACACTGTGGTAAAATAACCACTTGTTGAACACATGCCTGTTCATCACTTAATGCAATAGGGTCCCATAAAATATCCATTGATGTCTTCCATCAAAATTAATGTTCTTCCAAGTGGGCCTGGTATGAGAAGATTTTTGAGAAATTACAGAGGTACTATGGTGCCTCCATTGTGGTGCTAAATGCACAGTGTGTGTTACATAAATGTTAGTATTTGAGGTGACTTGGCTCTTGAAGTCATGTCCATCATGTAGCAGATGTAATTCACTGATTATTCTTGTTTTTCTCTTGTCCTATATAACACTTTTTGCTTACACATTTTGTAGGCTTTCTTATATTTGGATTTATAGAAATGATATCCATTATGCAATGGACTTTAAACAATACTTAACATCCTACCTCTCCTACTCATGGACCAACATGCATATCCAATCAACAATTTAGTTCTCTGTTGATGATTGAGTTAATTCACAGACACAGCGGTAGAAGTGTTACAGAGACCTGATGTATGCCAAAAGGTGCTGGTTTGTGTACAATGTGTACCTGAGACCCGCAACTGCTACATACAGGTAATGATGGTGCTGGTGATGTTGCATAGCCAGGACAGGGTGAGGAGATGAGTTGGAAGGGACTATCATGGCACAGAAAATGTGCCATATTAACTGTTACTACACACTCTTCTGCTATACACTCCATGAAGTGGGCAATAAAGTCAGAACAGTTAGACCTTGCACATAGCTACATACATGATAATCATTGCCACAGGTAGAATTAATAGCTCTGGCTCCATGGAACTATACAACATAACTGGTGGGCAGGAATTCAGAAAGGCTTACTGTGAGGGGTAAGCCTTAGCTTTGTTTATTTCCTCCTTAAGGTAAGCCCTTCTGATTATTAGACTGCCCTACTGCTGAGAGTTTTCACTCCTAGGGGTCTCAGCATGGAGGGCGGTCTCACAGGCAAAGTTGCATGATAATGTGGCAGTCTGGGGGAGCAGCTAATGTTAATTAACCATGTGCTCTCCCCAGAAATGGCAGTGGCTCCTGATTTGCATGGTGAGTGATTCAGAGCATCACTCTACTGCATAAAATGTCACTGCTGGAGGAAAGTGATGACTGTAAAAGCATGGAGGTCATCCATTCACTCCTAGGAGAGCACTTGCAGTGTTGCCTCTTTAAAGAATGACAATTCAAAAGGCAAGATCTAGTCTTAATAAGTGTGTGTGTGTGTGTGTGTGTGTGTGTGTGTGTGTGTGTGTGTGTGTGTGTGTGTGTGTGTGTGTGTGTGTGTGTGTGTGTGTGTGTGTGTGTGTGTGTGTGTGTGTGTGAAATTATGGATTTGTGTGTGTGTGCGCATGTGTGTGTGTGTGTGTGTGTGTGTGTGTGTGTGTGTGTGTGTTTGTGTTGGAGCATCTGTGTGAACAGGTGAGTGTTTTTCTGTGCCTCTGATTAACTGTAGGTGGGCTTGTTTGTAGATAGGTTGATATATTTGTATGCATGTATGTGCATGGGTATCATAATGTGTGTGTGGGTGTGTAGGGAGGTACCTTTGCCAGTCTGATACATAGGCTGCTAGGCAGAACACTGCCGACATCAGACATGACAGTATTAGTGTGTACCAATGTGTGATTCAGAGACATGCTAATGAGTCAACAATGAGGTCTTTCTCATTGTGGTCATAACCATCTCTGAATCATATTTTTATACAGTCGTAGTAATTTAACAACCTGCAGCAGGTAATTCCTATGAGCAGTGTGGCTTTTTTGAATTCTAGGGGTGGTTTCTTACACACAATCAGTGAAAACCTAACTACATCTTTGTCAGTCACATTAAACAAAATGTTTGCAAGTGGAAATGTCACTGACTTGTGACAACAGCCTGTAGTAGTACCAGTTCACAAAATCTATAGAGGATCACATTAGACCCATTTGATTTTAGATCCATCAGTCTGACTAGCTTTCTGTGTAAAATTATGGCGAGGAACAGAAAGTAGCTTAGCCAGAATGGCACAGGGGACATATTTCAATTAGCTTTGATGTAGTATTGATTTGTTAAGAATAGATCTTGGCTTTTGAATCTAGTGTCATTCTTTGAAGAGGTAACAGCAGCACTTAATGAAAGGTGCAAACTGCTTATCTCTGCCTCGCTAATGCATTTAACTCTGTCTCACATAAGGGAATAACTGATGAATATAATAGCATTTGATGTCAGTTCATAAATAAATGGGTAAAACATTGGGTAACAGGACACTAGTCAAGGTGGCAGTTACCTGTCTATTCTCTCATGGTTTGCCAGTGGTATTGCTTACAGCTCTGTACTGAGGCCACTTATTTTTGAACTATTTTTCTCAGACATAAAAGTGAAGAATTGTCTGTGGATAGTCAGTTATGTTTATGACTGCAACTACTAGTGAAATTATATTGGTAGGTATGGATTGTAATTCCTTTCTATATACTAGAAGCTGCATTCTGAAAAAAATAGCTATGGATTCTATGTCCACAGCAGCTCTTTTTTGATATAGTTAAGCACAAGACAATATGACTGCTTCATCGTCGGTGAAAATAGTTGCTGTCTGAGGCAGAAGATCATGGAACATATGGGAAGGGTATGTAGGCTAGTGTCCTAATGAATGACAGCTTCTCATATAGTAGATAATCCTAATAGTGATGAAAACTCAGATCTGAGTTTTTTTTTTTCCTCAGGTTGGCAAGAACCAGTAGAACTGATACAAGGTGGAAATATAGGCAAAATGTTGCTGAGATCGGAGACTAATTGTAGATATGGCTAACAGCTTCAGCAGAGAAGGGGTTAAACTCTTGTGTTCAGTATTAAGCCAGTTTTCAATGGAAGCTCATTAATGGTGGTATAGTGTGGTGCATTACTTGTCTTTGTTCAACAAGTCCCCATTATGGAATTAATTTACTGGTCTAATATAAATGGTCAATAGTTGTATGCTTCACTTTCAATTTTATTGTACTGAAACTGATGAAGGATTTTATCTAAATATTCTTCTAGGCTTTAATAAATATCTACATCTTGCATAAAGTGAATCTTCTTATTTCATGCACAGCTCCTTGGTGTTTTTTGCTTGCCAAGAAGCTTATTGAAGTGAAGGAGAACATGATAATCTAAGTAAATGTAGTTATCAAGCCATAATAACCTCCTCCCATACTTCAGTGAAACGCAAAGGAATGACATTCCTATCTAAGAATATTGACTTGTAACTTAAACATCATGTGAAGATTCAGTCACACTGGACATGAGTTATTTTTTGGCCCTTACCAGCCTTGGTTATTGATTTTTCCCCTGGAACCCTACAGACCCATTCATTCTCCCATTCCAACTGATATTAGTAGCCCTCACCACCCCATGGGAGTTTTGGAGTTGTCCTGTTTCCATGAGTAGATACCTATCAGTACCTCAACTTACATCAAGACAGTGAGGAGAGAAGAGGATGCAGGGAGGCCATCATCTATCGCTGTCTTAGATTTTTAGAGAAGCATAATTGCACAGTAGTACGATTTCTCTTTCACATCACTAGGAAAAGGGGATTCGATCCTGACCTCAATTCGCTGACTATGTGGAATGTTGCCCGAGTAATCTATTATTTGCTCCAACATCCCAAAAATATGATAATTGAAAAGCTACACTTCTTCTTCTTCTTTCAGCTTTTCCCAGTTAGGGGTCGCCACAGCGGATCACCTGTCCGCGCATGATTGGCAGTGGAGTTTTATGGTGTCGAGTTGCGAGCCCGGCACCCAACCTTCCGCAGGAGGCACAAACACGCATACACTCATGCTTAGGGCCAATTTAGAGTGTCCAATCCACCTACAGCATGTCTTTGGGATGTTGGAGGAAACTCATATGACCACAGGGAGGACATGCAGACTCCGCACAGAAGACACCCCAGCCGAGAATTGAACCGGAGAACCTCTTGCGGGGTGGCAACACTAAACACTGCACCACTGTGGCCACCCTAATTGAAAAGCTACACTAATTTATCCATATATATATATATATATATATATATATATATATATATATATATGTTTTATCGACCTTTACCCGTGGCACCCAAGTGGTGTCTGAAAAGAATGTGAGAAGGACTAGTTCATGTTTACTTGGTTTGACAAAAAAAATTAAATGATTTTTTTTTTCAAAGCTCAGCATAGGTCTGCATTATTGTATGCTCATTGCACTCAAAAAACATGCAATAAACTCCTCAGACAGGTTTAACCCCCCCCCCCCAAGTCTCTGCCCTAAATGCATGGAATGTACATCTGAGGTCTTCTCCCAGATGCAGATCCAGTGGTGTGACTTTTATCATCTCCACCTGGGATCGGTGTGCCTGTGTGAGCCACTCATTTCCATCTCTCCCTGGCTGGGTCATTCAGCACCCCAACCAACGGTCATACCTAAGTCATCTGGTATGTATTCAGGGATCTCTCTCTGTCTGTCTATCTATCTATCTATCTATCTATCTATCTATCTATCTATCTATCTATTTCTATTTGTTGAGTAGGAATAATCAGACTGAGCTAAAAGTCCATTTTCAACAGAGGCCCAGGGAGGAAAGCTCTGGAGTGATACAACATAGGTAACAAAAAACAAATGTATATAGATATTTTTGAATGCATATACAAAATAAATACTAAATCCATATGTACATAAATATAATACATCTGTAAAGAAGACTACAAATAAATACAACAACACTATATGTTAACAGCTGAGTGTAAGGGTAAGAATGTAGACGGTACAGTGATTAAAGGAGACAGATAAGGGAATGGAAAAACCACAATGGGTAGTATATGGGGAATAGGTTGGATAGAGGTGAAATTCAGGTATAAGGACAGCTCTTAATGGAGGTTAGATAGGTTTTTAACTTGTAGAGAAATGTTTTAAATTTATTCTCATGTCTGAGGTCTGGTGGTTGTTTGATTTGACAACTTCTAGGAGGTTCTGGATCTGAGATCTTAGATTTCTGCTAGGCATATATTTTACAGGTGGGAGGGAATTTGTTGGGATCATAAAGAACTTTGGGTGTGTTTTTTAACTGTTTAAATATTAAAATGTATTTTCACTGTAACCAATTAATCTTATGAGGTGATTCACAATGCTTTTATAGAAAACAAACATTAGCACCACATTTTCAGTTGTGCTGTATGTTTGTACTAGCTTATGTAGGTGAGTTTTTGAAATATTAGCAAGGCTAGAGAAGGCATAAAGTAACGTGGGGAGTAAAGTTTGGATTATATTTAGCTGTACTATTTCTATTAAGTATGGTTTTGATTTGTATAACAATTGCAACATGTTGTGTGTTTTGAGGTTACATAGACAATATGTTTCTTGAAGGAAAATATATGTTCTTTGAGTATGCCTAGAAGTTTAGCATAGGAAATTTGTACATTTCTTGCATTATTTAACAAAATAACTGAGCTTTCACTGTAGCCAAATATGAGTAATTTAGCTTTATTGACATTTAACACTAAATTTGAGTCTTTAGGTCAATGCTGTATGATTTATCTTGCTATTTACTGTCAAAAGGTTTTATCAGTATCTACTGCATGGCTGTTGCTATCTTATATTTGTCCCTAAATGTAGCTGTCACTGAGGCTGGGAATTTCCTGTCATCGTTAAGTCATTTTCAGTATATACAGTGATAGCAGTGTGTAACTGGAACCAGATCCCTCATACATGCATATGTATCCTCATATTTTCATATATTTTTTGATGAAACACATTACTGATATAATTTGTGAGTTGGTGACGGAGAGAACTGGCTGACCATTTTGATGTCAAAACTAAATCTGCACAGTACTCAAAAGACTTGCACAAGAACTATGAAAATATTTCATCCTTGCTGATCATGCTAATGTACTAGAAAGTTTTAGGACTCACAGTGATTCTGTAGGTCTTAGTCATTTCCTTATTTTTGACTACTCTGGCCCTTGTTGAAGAAAAAATACCACCTTAGAATGTAAAATATACCCCAAAGAGTCCTTGTTTACATTGCCTACAGTTGTATCTGTCTGTCAGACAGGACAGCAGCTAGATTTGTAATTATAGCTTGTTGTTAAGGGACATATACAAAAAGTAATAAGCACTGCAGGGAGCAGGATAAGAAACTACTTTGTCTAAAGGTGACTCACGTCATTTGAAGATGTATTTGTCAGGGAAGAGGGACATAACCGTTGGCTAGATGCTATCTCTGCAGCTCTGAAATGAAAATATTATGAAGGTGGCCCTAGAACTATGAAACTGCTTGTTCACACGTTGAGGAAACAGGGCATACTTGGGAAAACAGGCCAGGAATGGAGAATATGAGCAAAGTTGTGATACACAGGTTTATTAATAATATTCAATTGATGTCTAACAGCTGTCTTTGGGACATACGTTCACACTAGAAGAAGTTTAAAAGACCCTGGTAAATACCAACATAGGGAGATCCTCTGGTGCAGACAGATTGGAGGTGGCCTGTTCCAGATACACAATGAACTCCTCCTCCTCCTCATGCTAGTAGATTTTATGAATCATTCCAAGGCTTGGCAGATACCCGTGATCCGGAAAGAAGTCATGATCAGGAGTTCAAAGTATGTCAACACCATTCCTTTTTCTCCTCATGTCATCTCATGTATGTTTTTAACTCTGATTCCAAGTTACTTATGAACATGCTGTCCATCAGAATTTCCTTTTAGCTTGGTGGTTTAGTTACAGGAGGCTGCTATGGGTTTACACCAAGAACAGTAACTAATGGCAACGTAAAGAAGTAACAGACTTATGCAATTTCTTGGAATGCAGGGGTCACCTACTTTATTTCTAAATCTGGACGATGACAATACATTTAATAAGGTGGAGTGGTCCTTTGCATTGTCAGAGATTTTCCTGACTTGGCAAGGAAGAGACTCATAATCAAGGTCATAAGGTCAATATTAAGAAGTATCTGACAGGTTTACTTTCTTCAGAGGCACTTGGCAGGAATGGTCTCCGAGACCGCTTTCCTTTCTACAACATATATAGGAGTTCCAGCTCAGCTTTTGAAAAAGGGTCTATATCAGAAGATCGAAGTTTCAAAACGTCATAGGTTCATAGGTAGGTACTAGGCTATTGGCCCTAGGGCCTATATAAGCCTAGTCAAAAGGTACCCTGGCTTTCGACACCCAAGAAAATTATTTTCCTGTGCCCCTGTCGAGCAGAGCCACAGAGGTGATCCACGGGGTGAATTTCCTATCTTCCATCCAATCATCAAGATTTTTCTTGAAGAGTGCTAATGAGGAGCTTTGTTTGATATAGATAGGTAGTTTGTTCCAGAGTATGGGAAGTCTCTTGGACAGAAATCTATCCCTCCAGCATGTTCTGTTTATTGTGGTGACAAGGTTTAGGTCCCTAGAGAGTGTAGCTCGTAGGGATTGGGATTTCTTTAAGTGGAGCATGTCCAAAAGCTCTGGGTTTGACATAGCTTTTTGTGTTAGGCAGAGATCGCCTCTGAGTAGGCAATATGCGATGGAGTAAAGCTGCAGTTTTTTGAGACAGTCTGCGTAGGGCATCTGTTTGAGGCCTGTAATCCTCTTTGTGAGGTATTTCTGTGGCCTTTCCAGTTGTAGATGTTTTGTGAGGTACATTGCAAAAGGGGCGTTGTACTCTATAATGGGTCTAATGAGTGACGAGTAGAGGGGAATAATGACCTCTTTTTTCCTGGATGAGAATATCAAATCTGATATGGTCGACATCTTATGATCAAAGTCTTGAAACTTTGAATCTTTTAACGGAGATCTCCAAACAGCGTGGAAAAAGAAGATTTCCCTTTTCTGAATTGTAGTGTGATCTTGGAGTTGGTATATTTAAGTAGCGGGGAGAGTGGGGATGCAGGGGGCCTTGCCCCCCGGCTTAGAGTGTTTAAATAGTTTGTTTTTGTAGGTTGTTGTGTTTTACTACATTTTCTGTGTTTCAAGACTTAGATTATATGGTGTTGATCATATCAGATTCGAAGTTTTGAAACTTTGATAATGTAATATAGACCCTTTGAGAGATGCATAACATTTCAGCAAGAGGCATTAATACAAAGCCATATAAACATTCCTTATGTGCAGATGAACTCCTACTTAATTTGATCAGTCTGACTGTTAACTCCCTGTTATTCACTACCTAGGTTTTATTTACAGCCAAAAGTCTATTTATTTATTTTCAGTTTGATTACCGGGGAAGAACGTGCCCATTTTCAGTGGAGGCCCGGGGAGAAAATCTCCATAAGCAACACGAATACAATAAAGGTTACATAATGCAAAAGGTAAAATACATATATAAATTCATCAATCAGGAAAAGCAAATGCATAAATTGTACATTATAAACGCAATTAAAGACAATAGATAACACAGTTTACAGGTATTTACATTCAGAGCAACAAGTTTCAACTGTCTGAAAAATAAGCATCTGAGGTTACTTGATATTTACAATATTTACATACTTGAAAAAGATTATGTTATACTGTTAATCATAACAAGAAACATATCCTACCCTGTAGCTTTGGGTACTAGCAGACATTTTCTATTTAACAGGTATGTGCACAAATTCAGTACCTTGTCTCATGATATGCAGATACTTGGTACAAGAATTATAAACTTTTATTCCTGAACAAATCAGAAGTTCTATATTACAAACTGTATGCTAGAAGAAATTAGAAGTTATGTATTACAAACTGTATGCTACTTCACCATACGTTCCCCATCCCAAAGTTAGCTTTTAAACATTCTACCACTAAACTGTTAGGAATTACTATTGATAGCCTTAATTTTGATAGCCATATAAACAACACCATAAAATCAGTCAACAGAAAAATAAGCTCCTTATACAGAATCAAACCTTTCCTAACTCCAACAGCCAGAACCAAGATTGCTCACTCCATTTAACCTCATCTCTTCTGTACGCCTCACCCATATATACTAACCTAAAGAAAAATAATCTTAACAAACTAGCTAATTCCTATAATAACATCGCCAGATTTGCCACTGGCAATCCATTTAGAACTCACCACTGTCTGAATCTACTGCAGCTAGGTTGGCTTGAACTACAAAACCATCTGATATTTTCCCAACTCACCATTGCCCATAAGATATTCTACCAACCTAACAGCACTCCTATACTCTCCAACCTCATAATCCCCTACACAAATCTAAATTCACTACGCTCTTCTAGCAAATGTCTATCTAGCATAAGCAAGTCTAACAACTTGGCTGGAGATTCCCTGTTCCCTAACACAGCAGGAAAAAACTGGAACCTACTACCAAATGAACTAACTTTACTTTCTTCCTTGCCTCTCTTTAAACAAAACCTCAAAAGACACCTCAAAACACAGTGGTTATGCCCCTGCAGCAACTCTGACTAATCTTCTGCTTTCACTACTAATATAGCCTTTTCCCACTTTATTTACTAAAACTTTACTGCTTACCCCTTGGAAGCAGGACTGTAACTAGTAAACTCAAATCAACATACTGTCTGTATTCTATCCTGTTCATCATCATCATCTTCTTTCGGCTGTTCCCGTTAGGGATCACCACAGCAGATCACCTGTTTCCATTTCTTCCTGTCTTCTGCATCTTGCTCTGTCACACCAACCATCTGCATCTCCTCTCTCACCACATCCATAAACCTTATCTTAGGCCTTCCTCTTTTCCTGTTACCTGGTAGCTTCATCCTTAGCATCTTTTTCCCAATATACTCAGCATCCCTCCTCAGCACATGTCCAAACCAACGTAATCATGCCTCTCTGGCTTTGTCTCCAAACCTTCCAACCTGTGCTGACCCTCTAATATACTTATTCCTAATCCTGTCCACCCTCGTCACACCCAGTGCAAATCTTAACATCTTTAATTCTGCCACATCAAGCTCAAACTCCTGCCATTTTGTCAATGCCACTGTCTCCAACCCATGTAACATAGCTGGTCTCACTACCCTCTTGTAGACCTTCCCTTTCACTTTTACAGGTACTCGTCTATCACAAATCACTCCTGACACTCTTCTCCACCCACTCCATCCTGCCTGTACTCTCTTCTTCACCTCTCTTCCACAATCACTGTTACTCTGAACTATTGACTCCAAGTATTTAAACTCATCCACCTTTGCCACCTCTACTCCTTGCATCCTCACCATTACTCTATCCTCCCTCTCATTCACACACATATATTCTGTCTTAGTCCTGCTGACCTTCATTCCTCTTCTCTCTAGAGCATATCTCCATCTCTCCAGGGTCTCCTCCACCTGTTCCCTACTCTCACTACAGATCACAATGGCATCTGCAAACATCATAGTCCACAGGGACTCCTGTCTGATCTCGTCGGTCAACCTGTTCATCACCATTGCAAATAAGAAAGGGCTCAGAGCTGATCCTTGATGTAACCCCACCTCCACCTTAAACGCATCCATCACTCCCACCGCAGACTTCACTGCTGTCACACTACCCTCGTACATATCCTGTACCACTCTTACATACTTTTCTGACACTCCTGACTTCCTCATACAATACCACAACTTCTCTCTAGGCACCCTGTCATATGCTTTCCCTAAGTCTACAAAAACACAATGCAACTCCTTCTGACATTCTCTGTACTTCTCCATCAGCACTCTCAGAGCAAAGACTCATTTATCATACTGTATAATAATTTCTCTTATACTGTATGTCACTTTCTAGTTTAAATACCTATTTTACTATTACTTGTATTTTTATTGAAATCCTTTCATTTACTATGTAACAATATTGGTTTTAATTTCTATTTGCTACTACTGGAGATTTTCTCCCCGGGCCTCTACTGAAAATGGAAATATATCCAGTTAGACTAGCCCAGTTAACAAATGAAAAATAAAAATAAAATAAAATAAAGATGATACCTTACACAACATTTACATTTCTTAATGACAGTCAGGACAAGAGTGTCTCAATTTGCTTTACTCTTTTAACAGGCAAAATGGTGGGTCTTCCAGACTTAGAGGTTTATTTAAGAGCAACCTATCTTAATACATTTCTTTATTAGGTGGACCATGGATGTGATGGGCCTGAAAAGATATGATTTGTCAACAAATAATCTCCCAGTGAGAAAGCAGCTAGTCATCCCTGTACACTATTTCATGACAAAGGACAAGCACATATAATGCAAAAGGCCATGCCTTGATATTCTGTATAACCAGTAAGCTATTACATAAAGACAAGCTGTTATGGCCTACTTCTAAAACTGAAGATATATTAGCTCTGCACACATAGATCCTACTTTAAGCTCTGGCATGGACATGGTATGCTTTGCTGGTAGGGCTGTGAGAATAATAAAGTTATAAAACCTTTCAGACAATTAATTGCATCGGTCAAGGTAATGCCAGTTGTGAGTCATGCTCTAACAAATAATTTCATTGTTCAATCACTTTCCCCTCCGTTATCAAAGTAAC
Organism: Protopterus annectens; assembly: GCF_019279795.1. Lineage (NCBI taxonomy): Eukaryota > Metazoa > Chordata > Ceratodontiformes > Protopteridae > Protopterus > Protopterus annectens. The sequence goes on from NC_056726.1 coordinate 458,281,646, forward strand.
TGGTCTTCCTGAAACAAGATGTCTGCCTGAGATCCCCAGACAAGTTTGAGATAGGTCAAAAAGGTAACTTGAAAAATGTAACATCCAATTTTTAGATGTAAAACTAATACAGAGGGCAGACCTTTGGAGAGAATGGCTATGCATACTTTGTAACAGATCTCTCCCTTTATTACAAACCTTGTATTTACCATCCAGTGGTTTAACCTATGGTTTTATCAATGGAATCTCTCTGGGTGGCAGTAATTTCACAGATTCTTTCTTACTATAGTTTATCTCAGTTCTAACAAGGTGAATCTGTAAATTATATGATGTGTAAAGATCCCGCCTGTGAAAATTAGGTCCATATTTTGTGGGTCTGCCCTGTCTTCCAGGAGCTGAAGAAATAAATCCAAGAAATAATCAGAGCAACTTGGACCAATGACATCTCTTCTTTACTTTGAATGCTGCTGTTATATATGTCCCTTAAAGATGCATATGTAAGCTAAAAAATTATGTTAATAGCCAAAAACTGTAATGTAGAATTAGAAACAGGGCAACATCCCCAATAATTACATGAGTCTTCTTTATTGTTCATGTATGAAAGAAGAAGAATATGCAAACTTAAACCCATAAGACTAGGATTTTAATGCTCACTTGCAAGTCTCGGATAACAGTATAAAGAAGATGGCTTATTTCTTCTGTCTCTTTTGACACCCCATCAGTCAGCCTTTCCAGGATCAGAGGTTCACAGGTTCTTAGGTATTTACTATGCTACCGTTCACCAGGGAATATATAAGCCTAGTCTTATAACTCAATCCAGTTGTGAAGTTTGAGCTGAATTTGTCAGCCAGCAAACTCGCTAAGTCACTGTGCTTACTGAAGGTGGCACCACTGACCACCAGTCTGGCACACAGTTGTGTGCTGCTGTTAAGGTTTTGGACATTCTGTAGCTGTAGAGGGCCTTGAGGTTGTCTTTAGCCTGTGAGGCTGCCCTGACCTTGCAATTGGCCTTGTTGGACTTAAATATTCCTCTTAGCTTCCTGTTCAGTTTAATTAGATAGCTTCTATTATTATGGGAGTTTCTCTTCCTGATTTTAGCCATGACTTTTTTCCTTTTGTTATACACCCTATTAAGGTTAGGATTCTACTTGTTTGGTTTGTTTTTAGAGTTTGTTTTGGGTTTGCTTCTAGGATATACCAAGCCTCTATACAGCCATTTATATGATTGTACAAGGTTTGCGTAAACAATTCCACATAGGTTGCTGTAAACTCAGGGCTGGGAGGGCCACTGAATCTTTACAAACTATCACTTAATAGGATGTAGTTTGCTTTGGAATAGCTCCTAACTGTTACAGGTTTGTTGAGGTTACCAACCTGAATTTTATTTCGAAGGATACTGCTTTGTGGTCCAACCACCCCAGTGAGGACATGTCTTGGGGGGGGGGGGGGGGCAGTGCTTGCCTATATTGGTGAGTACCAGGTCCAGTATGTTTGAACTTCTGATTGGTGTGTACACTGTCTGGACAAGGGTATTTGTGTTAATAAAGTCTGGGAATTATTGTTCCTGTGAGCATGAGGCAGAGGTGTGTACACTGTCTGGTCAAGGGTATTTGTGTTAATAAATTCCGGGAATTATTGTTCCTGCGAGCATGAGGTAGTGTATGTATCCCAGTCTATAGAGGGATAGTTAAAGTCTCTGATGAATAGGGTATTTGATTTAATGGTGAGTGTTTGCAGTAGGTCTACGTACAAGCTATGGGATTCTAGGGACATAGTGGGTGACCTATAGCTTGTTAGGATATGGTATGGTTCTTTATCTATGGTGATTTGCACTTGGATAAATTCCAGGGCATCATCCTGTGTAGTCAGCCTAGATTTACACTTGCTGTTAGTACAGACTGAGACCTTTTGTCCCTGTCTATACAGCTGATGGTCTAAGTGTGTGGAAAGCACCGAAGCCTTGCATTCTATAGTACTTTCTGTGAATTTAAACCATGTCACGGTAACTGCACAGATATCTGTATTTCTCCAGAGTGAATAGAGTTTGCAAGGTTTGGAAATTCTTGTTTATGCTCCTAGCATTGAGCAGTAACATCTTTAGGTTTCTTTGGGTAGCATTTGCTATGCCAGTAGGCTTGCCAGTTTAGCAAGGCTCTGAGGGGGTAGATAAAGTTTTTGACAATATTCGGAAGCCTAGGGGAGACAGGTGCAGACCATCCTTTGTAAAGCAACATGGTTTGTTAACCATGTTCCACCATTGCTGACAAATACTGAATCACCTGGAAAGAAACCAGAAACTAAGCCAGTTAATGAAGTTAATCCTCTTTTCTTCATACTGTGACATCATCCTTGGTGAAGGTAGAATACTGCTCAATGCAAGGCACATACCTGCTTGAGACACATATTCAAAGAGATCAACAATGCCTGTCTTTATATAGTCTAGGGAAGTCTGTCTCAAGTTATTAATGCCAACATGGGCTATGATACAGTCATACTGGTACCTGTGGTGTAGTGACTTGAGTGTGTGTGCATAACTTGGTGGATCCTGACTCCAGATAAGCAATTGATCATAATCCTTTCCTTGTTCAGTCTGATGAGTGGGACAATTGTTTGTCATACGTCGGAGTCCCCTATGACAAGAGTCCTTCATGTATCCATCACAGCATAGGAACCACCCTTGTTATTTTTGGCTACTACATCCATATTTAGTTTGAAATAAACAATATAAGTAACTAGTATCCTATCGCATTGCAAACTTGCCCATTTCTCTAATATACAACACTTATAGTTTGCTCAAAATAAATTAAAGGTATTTGTTACATATACTGAATGTCTCAGTGTAATGCTTTCTTAACTTCTTCATGCTAGTTTCTCTCATTTCAGGTATTCCCTTGCAGTTTTCAACAGCAATAATAAGATAAAAACAGAGCCATTCTTTTAAGAACAGTGTGTCTGGAATCCCTGAGCAAGTCATTGAGGATAACAGTTCACTCTTATACTGCTCTTTTCGGTAGCATCATGTCTGCTGGGCATAACTGGTCTTGTGCCAACTCAAATTTTTATTACTAATTTAATTTATTTTTAATTAAAATAGCTCCCCTTGCACTTTATAGTACATAGTGCATAGAGTCTAAGTCTCCTGCATTTCAAAGGAGTCTGCAGCTTTGTAGTTCAAACTCTATCCTCCCTCCCCATGCCAGCTTGAGGAACTCTCCAGTAACAAGAGCAGTCAAGTGAAAAAAACATCATTAACCTGCACAGACATCAGCTGTCAGAAGGAGTTTAGCTCACTGACACTACAAGCACTGATAGTGGAGTGAAAATGTACTTTGACTGTCAGCATATAAGTGGATTCTGACATTAACTGGTACTACACATTCCAGGCTACATTAAAAGGATAAGAACACTTGCTACATTTCATATTAGTAAAAAGTCCAAGTTGTATGTGATGCACAAAGGGACATGGAAGTGGAGGGCAAGTACCAAGACAGTAACAGCTGATGCTTTTAACAGTTTTATGAGACAGGAACTAGTGAATTATTTTAAAACATGTCTGCAGACTCATTTAGTCCCAGTGGAACATTCAAGTTGCCTTTGTAGATGATATGTGGAAAAGAAATATTTTCTCACTAATCTTTGTTGAAGTGATCATTGATGGTGCTTATCAATGGGGCAGTATCATTCTTTGTTCTAAGAATCAGTCCTCCATGAAGCTGGAGCTGCCTGGATTTTGACTGCATTTTTATGCAGATGTTAAGAATGATTGTGTTGTGTAAAGTTATTTAGAAATTACAATAAACTTTTTTTAACATTACTCTACTGTAGAGCAGCATTTGTTGAATTGTTACTGTCTGTATTGGGCAGATGCTGTTAAAAGGTGTAACTATGACCATGTTCATATGTTATTTGGCTTGTTTTTAATTTGAGAACATAGCTATAGATGGTGGAGCACAGGTGTATGACTTGTTGCAGTACAATCTATTAAACTTGGGTTGAGTTTTTTTAGTGAGTGTTTAGATTTTTTCACATTTACTGAATAAATTGATCTTCTGCTTGCACAAAATGCATTTGGTATATGAGTTTCAGACAAACAGGTCTCTGTAGGTTGTGGTGAGATAAAACATACTATAATTGGTGAATACTGTGTTTCCAGTAAAGAAATTTGCTGTTAATCCAGAGTTGTTTGTTGAAAATGTAGAAAATGCAAAAGTGAGTCAGCAGAATAAGGTTTGGTTGGTGCAATATGGAGATGTAAAGTCAGAAAAGGGTGTCAGTGCACAGAGCTGTAAAGAACACTAGTCAGGTAAGTATCCAGAAAGGTAAGTATATATAATGGAAATCTGAATAGTCGTTGTGAATTCCAGGTAAGATAAGAATGTTTTCTTCCTTGTTGTCTTCAAAGGGGGAAACATACAGAGAATTTCTGACTCTAGCTTGCAACCTGAAGTAGAAGAAGACCATAAAATTGTTCACAGCTGAAGAGATCTTGCCTGAAAAGGGAGCCCTTACTTCTGAGGTACTCCTTGCAGAAATGGAATCATACGGTCAAAGTTTTTCTACAATTTAAGTGAATTGAGACTTGTAAGTATTCCAAATTTAGAAATGTAAGGAGCCATATAGGCATATCAGTCAGGGACAGTGATGTGGTATTCGAAAATCCTGCATACAAGGCTTCACATTCTGTCTAACAGCAACAGCAAGTTTAAATACATTACTGTGGTCATTATATTTAACACTTTTATTTGGATTGGCAGGACTAGAGTGTCCTAGAGTAAAACAAGTTTAAAAAATATTACTGTTACAATTATATATTTATTTTTATTACACTCCGTCATCTGTGGTATATGCAGTCAGTAATGTTGCTGTAACTGTTGTGAGAACGCAATCTGTAGAAAAAAGTGACTGGTCCCTGCTGTCATTTGATCACAGTTAAATATTTAATAATTTGATTTTTGCAGGACTAGTTTCCATTTCTGTGAAACAAAGTGGAATACATTACTGTTGCCATTACTTTTTGTTTGATTACAACCCCTGATGTTGTTTGATCACAGTTAAAGTGTTAAAGAGTCACTGATCTAGATGTGCAAGACTAAAATAAATTGTGTAAATCAAAATGAAATACATCACTGTGACCATCTTTTTTTATCACACTCAGGAATCTGAGGTATACACAGTCAAGAAAGTGGCCATAGTTGATGGGTAAGAAGGCTGTCAACAAATAAAAATGACTAACCCCTGTTGTTGTTTGGTAAGAGTTAAAGAACTAGAGATCTGGATCTGCAGACTGATGATTATTTCTGTTAAGCATGCTTAAATACATTACTGTGACCATTACTTTTATTACTTTTATTTTTTATTACAATCAGACATCTGAGGTGTATATAGTTAATAAAGTAACTATAACTGATGGGTACAGAGCAGTCTGTCAATGAAAGTGCCACTGTTTATATCAGTTGTCTTCAGACTAACAAATTAATAAAAATACATATACCATCTTTTGTTGACTTGAGCAAAGTGGATATGTATTTTTTGCAGATTGTACTTGAATTTCATATAGTACAACAAAAATGATATAAAACTGATTTTTTATTAAAATTCAAGATACATCTTCTCGTTTGACTTTGAGGGTGGCAGCACAATCTAATGGATGTGGTACAGTTGATTATGCCATTAAATACGAGAAATTGCACATGAATATGTCAAACTTGTTTGATGATATATACAGTTATACACAAGAAACAAAAATGAAAAAAGCAATCAGTAGTTTTGGCACAGTATTTCAGAAAATCCAGAACTGAGGTGTTCAATACTTTCTGAGGCATTGAAGATGAAGGAGTAGCAGAAAAAGTTGTTTAATAACCCATAATTTTCCCTACCATGAACACAAAGCACATTTGGATAAGCTAACTCAACAATGTCCTCCATTCCCAGTTTGGAGTTAATTATGTCATAGCACTAAGGACTTTGCATCAGAAAATAAAGCCTAGTTTATTGCCTTTTTATAAGCACTGTTTTGTACATCACATGCATGCATCAAAAGAATGGGGTACTAGTGAATGAAATTGATTACTTCTTTCAGCACAACACTCGTATCTCCAGTAATATCAATAAACCTCCAGTAAATTCTCCAACCAGCTTTGTTGGGTACAGCAGCCATGGATTATAATGGCGGACAGTTCATGCAGCTGACAAATATACTAAGCTTTCTATATGGCTATGTGTAGGGTGATGTAAGAGTCTCCAAAGGAAATGATCTGACCTAAAATTCTTTAACCAGAATGAAACATTTTACTTCAATTGTATTTATTTATTTGTTTGTTTATTTATTTATTTTATTAGGCGCGACTCTTGACCCACTAGAGATTAAGAGATTTTGTGTCACTTGAAATCTCTTTATATTTTGTAGCCTGGGGTCATAACAGTAAGATTAATGGAGAGACAGAGAAAGAGACATAGATAGAATGTCCAAAAGGATCCAGTCATATAAGTGAATAGATATGTTACAGATTCTTCTTAACAAGCAACTTATTTTTCCATACATCATAAAAAGTGCCTTATATTTGTAGAGGTACACACAGCCCCAGACAAATTTACCTGTGAAGTAAAGGAATTTGCAACCTTCATGAAAAAATCCTTATTTTGTCCCACAAAATGTACTTTCATTTTTATTTCAAAGAGTCACAGAAATCAGTTATTTACTTCCTGGACAGAAAACTCATCTGATTGACAATCACAGATTTAGAAGCCAGGAATACTACTACACTAAGTGAAACTCTCTTGGAATTGTTTTATAGAACCTGGGCATTTCAGTAATGATCTTTGACAGAGGTACAGGCTGCCATACCTTAGGTACACATAGGTGTCTGAAGCTGCGGTGAGTGGCAGTACATACTTATTGATGTGTTGTTGAAACTAACAAGCCCTCATATCTTCCTGCCAGTGATGTAAGTGATGGAAAACCCATCACTAAAGCCAAATACACAGTGATGGACACATTAATGTTTCTTGTTATTTGTTTATAACTCTTTGACTTAGGGAATCATTCTCAGTGACTCCAACCACCAGCAGAATTTTTACATAAATAACACTAAAAATACCGTTTAGATGTCAGATAACTAAGTTTTTATGCTCATATTTGAAAAGCACTACAACACTGCTGATACTTTTTTTGTTTATTTGTGTAATATAATTTCAGGAAGATAACACGGCTTGGTAACATTAACAGCTTTAAATATTTGAGACTACAAACCTTGGATTTCTGAGAGTCAGAGATCTTTTCTTATTCAGCATGTTTTGTAACTAATCCAAGTAAATGTCCTGTACAATTATGCAACAGTGCATAACAAATATTACTGTGCAACATCCCCCACAATACAACATAGACTCCAAGCATGCAGATTGTAAAATTAATTTTGCGTACTTACCTCTGGAATATCTGCAATTATCTTGCCATCCATCTCTCTGTGGAAGACATGCAATAGTTTTATTTATGAATTTTTTGGAGTACCATACATGTTTTACTCTGACACACACATTTGAGTAAACACATACAACCACATTAACACAATTAAATCCCCTATTGTTGCACCGATTAAACATTTATAAGTAGAAAAGCACTGAGAGCATATCAGCAGCATAGGTCTAAATACATTTTAATGTAGAAGAAATAATGCAATTTACAAGCTTTGCTGCATTTGTGGTTGAGTGTGTAAATAATTACTGTAATTACTGAAGTGCATTGGATTAGTATTTTAAAATAATCTTACTGTGTTTTTTCTTACTTAAAATACCACAGCAATGTAGTGCTTTCCCTTTCTAGTGATATTAAACTTTTCAAATGCAATTTAGTTAATTTACTGAGAAGAGACAAATAGAAACAATCAAGTAAGCAGAATCCAAAACCCAGTGACACAACTGGACTTAAAAAAATACATTAAAGTAGGGTCATGGGGAAAATTCTACGGGAAAAACCTCAAAACAGCCGCAGTAGGGCTAGCTAGCCAAATGGCAGTGTGAACATGTTGATGGACACCCTGACACCATGGAAAATGTGAAAAAAGGGAGTTGATGTCTATGCCAGTGTTCACAGTAAAAAAATACAGTTATCAACTTTCAGTTTTGTTAGAAAAATGCAAACTACTCATTTTATAGCATTAAACACTAAAGTGTACTGCTTATTCTAATATCTGATAACCACGACTATTTCACTGAGACAAAGAACAGAGGCATATGTAATAAATGAATGAATCAGTGCAAGGCAAAGGTATAACAGGTGTGTAAATACTAAGCAGATTGCATAGGCTCAAACACATACAGTGAATATGCTATAAGCAAGGAGTATGGATGGAAAGGTATTAGATACTAGGATTCCTGAAATGCTGAAACATGGAGGCAGTAGACTGATAGACATAGAAATTTAAAACAATGAAGAGAGTAAGGGTAGGAGCTGACTGAAGACATTAAGGGATGACAAAATATTAAATGTGGTCCACAATATATCATTTTGGCTTGTTTACCCTCTTCCCTTTTTTCAAAAGTATACTTTTTGTCAGACGGAGGGGGATAGTTCATATTAAAAGACATTGCATGCCTATAAATAAAAACAATTTCAAATAAAAGGCAGAAAAGCAGCAATTATATATATATATATATATATATATATATATATATATATATATATATATATATATATATATATATATATAGAAGGCAGGTAAAGGCTAGGACTGTGATAGTGAGGGTTGGAACTTTGAATGTTGGGAGTATGACTGGTATAGAGAGAGAGAGCTAGCTGATATGATGTGCCGAAGAAAGGTTGTTATATTGTGTGTGCAAGAGACCAGATGGAACGGGAGCAAGGCTAGGCGTATCGGAGGTGGGTTCAAATTGTTTTATCATGGTGTGGATGGGGGGAGAAATGGTGTAGGGGTTATGCTGAAGGAATAGTATTCTAAGAGTGTTTTGGAGGTGAAAAGAGTGTCGAATAGAGTGATGTTTATGAAGCTGGAAATTGATGGTGTAATGATGAATGTTGTTAGTGCATATGCTCCGCAAGTTGGGTGTACAATGGATGAGAAAGAAAAATTTTGGAGTGAGTTGAATGAAGTGGTGATGACTGTACCCAAGGGTGAGAGACTGGTGATTGGAGCAAATTTCCATGGGCATGTTAGTGAAGGGAACAGAGGGGATGAGGAAGTGATGGGTAGGTATGGTGTTAAGCAAAGGAATGCAGAAGATCAGATGGTAGTGGATTTTGCGAAAATGGCTGTGGTGAATACGTATTTTAACAAGAGGGAGGAGCATAGGGTGACATACAAGAGTGGAGGAAGATGCACACAGGTGGATTATATCTTATGTAGAAGGGCCAGTCTGAAGGAGATTGGAGACTGTAAAGTGGTGGCAGGGGAAAGTGTAGTTAGGTAGCATAGGATGGTGGTTTGTAGGATGACATTGGTGATCAAGAAGAGGAGGATGAGTGTGAGGGCAGTACCAAGGATCAAATGGTGGAAATTGAAAAAGGGTAATTGTTAGGTGGAGTTCAGTGAAGAGTTAAGACAGGCACTGGGTGGCAGTGAAGAGTTACCAAATAGCTGGGTAACTACAGCAGAGCTAGTAAGAGAGATGGCTAGAAAGGTGCTTGGTGTGACATCTGGAAAGAGGAAGGAGGACAAGGAGACCTGGTGGTGGAATGAAGAAGTACAGGAGAGTATACAGAGAAAGAGGTTGGCGAAGAAGTGTGATTGTCAGAGAGATGAAGAAAGTAGACAAGAGTATAAGGAGATGAGGTGCATGACAAAGAGAGAGGTGGCTAAGGCTAAGGATAAGGCATATGAAGAGTTGTATGAAAGGTTGGACACTAAGGAGGGAGAAAAGGACCTGTACCAATTGGCTAGACAGAGGGACTGAGCTAGTAAAGATGTGCAGCAGGTAAGGGTGATAAAGGATAATGAGGGAAATGTACTCACAATTGAGGAGATTGTGTTGAGCAGATGCAAAGAGTACTTTGAGGGGCTGATGAATGAAGAGAAGGAGAGGGAGAGAAGGTTGGATGATGTGCGGATAGTGAATCTTGAAGTGCAGTGGATTAGCAAGGAGGAAGTAAGGATAGCTATAAAGAGGATGAAGAATGGAAAGGCTGTTGGTCCAGATGACATACCTGTGGAAGCATGGAGGGGTTTAGGTGAAATGGCAGTGGAGTTTTTAACTAGATTCTTTAATGAAATCTTGGAAAGTGAGAGGATGCCTGAGGAATGGAGAAAAAGTGTTTTGGTACCGATTTTTAAGAATAAGGGTGATGTGCAGAGCTGTAGTAACTACAGAGGGATTAAATTGATCAGTCACAGCATGAAGTTATGAGAAAGAGTAGTGGAAGCTAGGTTAAGAAGGGACGTGATGATTAGTGATCAGCAGTATGGTTTCATGCCAGGAAAGAGCACTACAGATGCGATGTGTGCTCTGAGAGTGTTGATGGAGAAGTACAGAGAAGGTCAGAAGGAGTTGCATTGTGTCTTTGTGGACTTAGAGAAAGCATATGACAGGGTGCCTAGATAGATGTTGTGGTATTGTATGAGGAAGTCGGGAGTATCAGAGAAGTATGTAAGAGTGGTACAGGATATGTACGAGGGTAGTGTGACAGCAGTGAGGTCTGCGGTGGGAGTGACGGATGTATTTAAGGTGGAGGTGGGATTACATCAAGTATCAGCTCTGAGCCCTTTCTTATTTGCAATGGTGATGGACAGGTTGACAGACGAGATCAGACAGGAGTCCCGCTGGACTATGATGTTTGCAGATAACATTGTGATCTGTAGTGAGAGTAGGGAACAGGTGGAGGAAGCCCTGGAGAGGTGGAGCTATGCTCTAGAGAGAAGAGGAATGAAGGTCAGCAGGACTAAGACAGAATATGCGTGTGTGAATGAGAGGGAGGAAAGAGGAATGGTGAGGATGCAGGGAGTAGAAGTGGTGAAGGTGGATGAGTTTAAATACTTGGGATCAAGAGTTCAGAGTAATGATGAGTGTGGAAGAGAGGTGAAGAAGAGAGTACAGGCAGGATGGAGTGGGTGGAGAAGAGTGTCAGGAGTGAGTTGTGACAGACGAGTACCAGTAAGAGTGAAAGGGAAGGTCTACAAAAGGGTAGTGAGACCAGCTATGTTATATGGGTTGGAGACAGTGACATTGACAAAAAGGCAGTAGGCAGAGCTTAATGTGGCAGAGATGAAGATGTTAAGGTTTGCACTGGGTGTGACAAGGATGGACAGGATTAGGAATAAGTATATTAGTGGGTCAGCCCCGGTTGGAAGTTTTGGAGACAAAGCCAGAGAGGCAAGATTATGTTGGTTTGGACATATGCTGAGGAGGGATGCAGAGTATATTGGGAAAAATATGCTAAGGATGAAGCTGCCAGGTAACAGGAAAAGAGGAAGGACTAAGATAAGGTTTATGGATGTAGTGAGAGAAGACATGCAGGTGGTTGGTATGACAGAGCAATATGCAGAGGACAGGAAGAAATGGAAACAGTTGATCTGCTGTGGCGACCCCTAACAGGAGCAGCCGAAGGAAGAAGAAGATATGTGTGTGTGTGTGTGTGTGTGTGTGTGTGTGTGTGTGTGTGTGTGTGTGTGTGTGTGTGTGTGTGTGTGTGTGTGTGTGTGTGTGTGTGTGTGTGTGTGTGTGTGTGTGTGTGTGTGTGTGTGTGTGTGTGTGTGTGTGTGGGTGTATATATGCATATATGTATATATATATAAAATATGGGTCTACTTCACTGAAAACACACTTCACTGAAACTCATTTTGTTGAAAACTCATTTCACTGAAAATCAGTTGTCTGAGCACAATTCACTGAAAGTTCACTTCAATGAAAACTCATTTTACTGAAACTCATTAGTTGGAAGCTATATGCCCTGTTCTACACTGTAGTATGATCCTGGAGTTAGTATATATAGTAAGGGGGTGGGGGTGGGGGGCACAGCACCCCACATTGGGAGTGTGCAGGAGGCGTAGCCCCCAACATAGTTTGGTTATATATTATCTTCTGGAAAGAGTTATTCATTCAACTTGTAATTATTCATGTCTATGGTTTCCAACGTTTAAAATAGGTGGGGGTCTATGCCCCCCATACCCCCCAGTGTGGCCCCCCACACCCCCCCTTACTATATAATTGCACTGCACTAGGGAACAGGGCATATACCTTTCAACAAAATGTTTCAGTCAAATGAATTTTCAGTGAATTGTGCTCAGGCAACTGATTTTCAGTGAAGTGAGTTTTAGTGAAGTGTGTTTTCAGTGAAACAAAGTAGACCCATATATATATATATATATATATATATATATATATATATATATATATATGTGTGTGTGTGTGTGTGTGTGTGTGTGTTTGCATCCGTATAGAGAGGAAGAGAGCAAGAATAAGACATATTTTAATATCTACTTGTTTTCTGCTGTCAGCACTTTTAATCATATTGTAGTGCATGGAGCATTACAATTATGCTATGAAATCAGGGAAATGGTAGGCTTGTTAAGCACCTTTTTGAAATCAGAAACATGTTTAAGGCAGAGGATTTATAACTGGGTTGCAGATCATAACCTGCTAATTATGTGTTTTCGACATGAATGGAAAGCATCTCCAATCATAATTCTTTGAAGTGCATGAAGCTTTAAAAATTGCTAAGTGTTTTGCAGGCTATCAAAGCCATAAATCACTTAGTGATCAGTGTCAGGAATGCAGTGTAACACAGTCCCTAATGTTTACACTCGCCCTGCCATGCCTCTCAGATGTCCATATTTTGCCTCATAATGTTTGGTTTGTTCTTCATAAAATATTTGTTTTTTGGACAGGCGACTGAGGATCGCAGTCACTAAATAATGACATATATTTGAGTTTCAGCCTTTGAATTTTTCAGAAAATTTATCTGTGTACACATCTTGTTATTCTAGTTACTTTCTATGTTTACAACAGGAAATTGGGACACATTACTGGTATGGACATCAGGAAAAAACAAGTCTGTTTTTTATTTTGCCACTGTTTTTGCTAGTCAGTACTGGCATTTTTAACTGCCTTGTGTGAGACCTGACCTTAATAAATTAATAAGGTGGTGCTTAACATTTGATATGGTTGCATCTTGTGCTATAGCAGTGCATAACTAATTTGTCTTTTTCAGGAAATTGGAGCATGATTACTGAGCTCCATGTACTACAAGCTTTTCTTAAGCACTAATCCCACATTAGAGCATTAAAACTGCTCAGAAGGAACACCTGAAGAGTGGTGGGAATCAATCGAACACTTAATTCTGACTTTTTTAGCCTGAATGAAGTGTTTACCAGCTTTCTGATGCAAGTCTTTGATGACCACTCTCTGTAGAGTGTTACGGATTTCCAAGCTTTCTGTCGATATACTTTTTTTGTCTAACTTTTGCAATACATGGGAACATTTAAAGCTCCATATACTACAAAGAATTATGATTGTGTTTTTCCAGTCACAAATCCCAGGATATTATGTGTTCTCAACATGGATGTCAAGATTCACCTCTTACGATTTGATCTCAAAATGAATTTGTTGGCATCCATGTGTCTCAAATACATAACATCCTGGTTATGATTGGACACTCAGTCATAATCCTCTATTTCACACTGCTAGGTTTTCATCTCAAAGGGTACTCCTCCTTAAGAGTTAACCTGTAAGCCATCCTAAAAACTATAGACCAATAACTTGCCTTCTGATGATGTACAAACTATATACTAGAACTGATGCTGACAGAGTTTATACTCATTTAGAAGAAAACTCAATCATGGCAATAGAATAAAAGAGTAACAAAGGAAAGTCGTATGGAACAAATGATCATTTATTGCTAAATAAAGTCATAAAGGGGAATTGTAAAAAGGGGAAGAATTTAAATATGGCATGGCTAGATTACAAAAAGCATTTGACAGCATGTCACATTCATGGATAAAGGAGTGCTTACAGGTGTATAAGATACAGTGATCAGTTACATTATAATGACCATGAAACAGTGGTCAGCCACTTTGCAATTAAACCATAACAAAGGGAAAATTATTATCACAGGGTTAAAAAATGAGAAGGGGGATATTCCAGGGTGATTCTTTGTCACTGCTTTTGTTGTTTTTAGTTGTGCTTAACCCATTAAGCTGTTTAATTAAAAGATTAGGTCTTGGTTATAATTTGGCTACCAGAAAACAAACTTGCCTAAAGATTTCTAATCTTGTGAGCCAAGAGAGAAGTGCTAAATATTCTCTATTTATTCTTCACGTGTACAAAACCAAGACTGCAGATGCTTAGATTACGTAGATGAAAAATGGATACTAAGATGATGAATTTGGTGAATTGCGTTATTTTATTAATAAGATGCAGAATATTTTTTTAATATGAAACTGATCAAACACAGGCAGGTTATTCAGAAAAACAGATTTATCAAAAATTGTGGCTGTATGGAAAGCAACTGAGACTTTAGTAGTTAAATTAATTAACTAAGGAAATGAACGTTTTCCAAAATAAAATGCGAGTCTAATGAAAAAGGCTAAAATGAGAAATGAAATGAGAATGTGCTGATAAAAAAGACAATTATGGGAGAATGCACTGTAGCAGTAATGGAGTCGAAAGGAAGTCACGAGGTTTGAGGTAGTATTGTGTAACTGAAATTCAGGCATTAAATAGTACATGTGGCAAGGGAGGAAGCGCTGTGCTTGTTTGATCAGTTTACTAGAATATGTGTGAGAAAATGCCACCTTTTCAATGATGTATAAAAGGAAGGCCAAATGTATTCAAAAGTAGTTGCATGTTATTGAGTGGAAACTTCACTTCACTTTAGTAACTCCAGAGACACCAGACGGCTGTGGCAGGGGATGCAAGCTATAACAGACTTCAGGCCTGTTTCTTCAAAATGTGATGACAACAATGAATTCCTGAATGAACTTAACAATTTCTTCAGTAGGTTCAATAAGGGGAACAACACCGTGGCAACTAAACTCCCCATCAAACAAAACGAGGAAGTGCTCTAAATTACCCAGTGGAAGTCTGGAATATCCTAAGCAGAGTAAATCCCAGAAAAGCAGCTGGCCCTGATAACATTCGAGGGAGAGCACTCAGAGACTGCTCTGCTCAACTGTCAACAGTACTTGTGAATATTTTCAATATATAAAAGATATAACAGACCAACCAGAAGCTAAAGGTCCACTAAAGCAGCAGTTATGTCAAACAAAAATAGCAGTGTGGACCACCAGGCTAGAAGATAAAACTTTTATTACACAAGACAGGTCAGCACTTTTGGGAAACAATCCCTTCTTCAGACAAATCCATAACAGTTCAAACCAAGTTAAATACATATAACTAACCAATCAAATTCTAAAAACAATTAACTATTTAAAAATTAGGTCTACGCCTACTTAAAATGGGCTTTAAAGGTACCATACCATTTAGACCAGGGGACCTATCTGACCCTAGTTCTATAAGCCATGTGTATCTTTTTATGTGGGGAAGACTAACTGTAAATTCAAGGATAGAATTTTTAAACACCTTTCGCATATTAGGTTAAAAAGGGAACATAATGCTTTGTTTCAACATATTAAGGAAAATGAGGGGCATTATTTTTATCTTTCAAGTTTTGCAGTTAATTAATGTTAATCCAAGAGGGGGGGGGATGTTAAAAATCTTACTGAATTTTATGAAGTAAAATGGATTATAGAACTAGGGGCAGATAGGTAATAGGAAAAAAATAGGAAAGGTAAGATGGATTTAGGTGGTTATTGGGTATTTTAAGGATTATACCCACTAGAAAAGCAGAAAGAAATGCATATAAGGTTGAAATGCAAGAGCTTGGAATAGGGGGAATATTCTTATTTTATGAATACAGGGTAGTTTACAGGCACTAGAAGACAGGAGAAGATTAAAGCCAAAAAAGCAACATTAGTAATTAGGTTTGGTAATTGAATGATGGTGACAACAGTAATGCTACAGTTGGTTTTAATCTGGGTTAGTGCATGGACAACGCCATTGGGTTTTAAGGAGTAGTTTTATTCGATTCTTGAAGAGTGGTAATGATGAAAGTAATCGTAGATTGCTGGGAAGCCTGTTCCAGATTCTCCCTACTGAATTAGAGAAGAGGGAGTCTCCTGCTTTGTTAAAGGATTTCTGGATGGTTACTTGTAATTTATTCGCTGAGCGAAGGGTAGTGGGATTACTATAGGGAGAGATGAGGCTACTGAGAATAGGGGTGTTGGTGGGCTGATGTGGTATTTTATGGGTGATAATAAGTTGTTGAAAAAGTAGCTGGTTTTGAAGTTCTAGGCAACCAAGCTGTTTAAGATTTAGACAGTGGTGGATTTTAAATGGGGAATCAGTGGCAAATCTGGTAATGTTATTGTAGGAGGTTGCCAGTTTATTAAGGTTACTTTTGGAGAGATTGGTATAAATGGGAGAGGCATAGAGGAGGGTAGAGATAAGGTGAGTATGGGCAATGGTGGTTCTGGCTTCAGGGGTAAGAAAAGATTTTCAATGATAGAGAGAGCCAAGTTTTCTGTTTACAGTTTTGATAGTCATGTTAATATGTGAATCAAAGTTAAAATGTTGATCAATTGTTATGCCTAATAGTTTGGTAGTTGGGTCTGGTGCAATGATAGTGCCATTACTAGTCTTGACAGTGAGGTGAATAGGGGAAAACTCAAGTGTTGGGTTAAAAAGCAGTATCTTAGTTTTTTGGCATTTAGTAGGAGGCAACGTTGTAGGAAACAATTCTCAACTGAGCTAAATACAGTTTGAGTAATGGTTTGGAGTTCAGAAGCAGAGGAGGCAGTACATACTAGAGTAGAATCATCTGCATATTGAATGCAGGTGGCTTGAGGAATATTTAAATATAGATCGTTAATGAATATAGAGAAGTGGAGAGGTCCTAGGATAGAGCCTTGTGGGACACCCAAAGTAATAGGAAGATGAGAGGAAAGGTGATTGTCCCAGATGACAGCTTGCTGTCTATTTTCTAAATAGGACTTGAACCATTGTAGTGTTTGTGAGGTGAATGCGAGAGTATTTAGTATGTTTAGAAGTATTTGATGGTTAACCATATCAAAGGCTTTGGAAAGGTCAATAAAAAGTGCAGCAGAGAGCTTACTATTGTTACGATGTTTGTTAATGCAGTCAGAGAAGGATAAGAGTTCAGTAGTGGTGCTATGAAAAGGCCTAAAGCCATGCTGACAATCTGACAGAAGGTTATTTAAGAGAAGGTGATCAAGTAGCTGTTGGTGGATACATTTTTTCCATTAGTTTGGCTAGAGGAGAGAGTAGGGCAATGGGGTGATAGTTTGAAAGTTCGATGGAGTTACCACCTTTATGAAGTCGAATAATGTGAGATATTTTCCAGAGAGATGGGATAAGGCCTTCGGTAATGGTTCTGTTGATAAGAATGGAAATAGGGTAGGATAGTACTTTTGCAGCAATCTGCAGATATTCAGCTGGTAAGAGATCAGCTAAGGGGGTACATGGTTTAAGTTTAGTAAGTAAGGTAAAGATGAGAGATGTAGGAACTGGTTTTAGATGAAAGGGGGGTGGTATGCTAGTCAGGGTGGATGGGAGGTTAGAGTTAGCAGGAGGTAGAGAGTTAGCAAGAGATTGTACAGTTTCAGTAAAGCAGGTATTGAGGGTATTAGCAATCTCATTTGAAGAGTTTGAAGTTATAATGAAAGGCTACCCGTAGCAAAAATCATTATTATACTGTGGTTAATGTTCAAAACTGAGAAAATATTTCCCACTCAAGTGAGAAGACAAATGCTTGAGAGGATATAAGAATCATACCTACAAACTGTAAAGTACAAATAAAGATCAAGAAGTGAATAGTGTAATAGAGATACAAGAACAGGAAGCTGGAAGTTTAGAAAAAGGTAGGAGCAAACTGCATAGAAAAAAATGGAAATTCAGAGAACAATACATGCAAAAAGTGTTTTGGAGGAGGAATGAGGTTTAAAATAAGGCAGGAATAGAAGAATTGATGCAATGTTGGTTTGATTATATTGTATAGAGTAATGTATGTGATATATAATGTTTGCAAATGTAATCTTGTTAATATGGTTTGATTACGTTTATATAAATGGAAGTTTGCCTATGTCACAGGTGTTTTTTTAAATATAATGCATTGCTCAGGAACGTTTACACAGATAGATAAGTACTACATAGTTGTGCCATCTACAATGCAGTTCAAAACAACAGTCCGGAGGAAGACATGTTACATGATATTTCTGCTGAAAGAAAGGAAAGAGAGGGGACGTGATCAATATATGTAATGTCACTAGGAGACAGTGGAAAAGTCCATAAAATGAAGGCTGATCAGTATTTCAGCTGGAAGGAATACACTTAATGTCACATACAAGGAAGTACTGTGACACAGAAAGCAAACAAGATAACTGGAAATTTTTACCATAAGAGGTAGTTAACAAAAAAAATCTGCTTCACAGAGGCATGGGAAAAGTGGTGAACACTAAAGGTAAAGATGGGTAAAGTACAACTCCATGGGGAAAGTGGCAAGAAATGGGCAGACAGACCATTAGCCACATTTCATCAACTTAATTGTATGTCTTTATCTGTAAATAATATAGTACAAAGGATAAATACCTTAGCAAAGAGTAAATTCTGTCAAAGGAACTATCTGATTAGCAAATTAAACAAAATAAATAAATAAATAAAAAAAATAATAATATCTATAAATAACTAACTACTATAGGCTTAAACATGTTGACAGTCTTGAGGGTAATGCTTAGGAAAAATCACAAGCTCTGGTTTTTAAATGTGTACACCTTTTTTTAAATCTAGTGTTTACATTTGATCTAGAATTTTTTTTTTCAGAAATCTGTTTATTTCACAGATAATTCACCAACACATTTACAACAGTCCAATGTACAAAGTGGGTACATACAAACAAAGAAGGTTACAATAAACAAGGAAATCACACATAAACAACAGTACTGTTTATAGCTTTGCATAAAAAAAAAATAGTAGTATGACTTGATATAAAGAAGTGATCAAGAAATCTGTATTCCATATTGGTGTCTTCACATATTCTGCTCCCCTAGTGAATGAATACATACAAACTGACTGGGATAGTAGACACCATTTATTTACTCTTTAGACTGGCCTGGAAAAGTTGACCACTAACAGTGAAAGGAACTATCTATTATCTAATAATACACCCCTACTTTCCCAACAGTCAGAGCAGCTGTTGCTGTTCACTGTCACCTTGGAGGACATAGATGGTAATAACAGTGTTGTACTGGCAGAAAGACAGTGATTTAATTCAAGCATGTTTTGAATGCAGTGCCTTGAAAGTTTTAGCTGGCCAATGCCCAAGACAGCAAAAACAGTAAAAAATGGTGGTAACGTGTGGTTACCTTATAGTAGATAGTCCTAAAGTAAAACAAATTTTGTGTCACTTATTTCATGTTATCCTGTGAAGCCCACACATCAGTTGTAAAAAAATGGCAGGTGGCTCTAGATAAATGGAACATTCTTTCATGTGTAGATACTGTATGCTTGGAAGATGGTGAAGAATCCTTTGTCATTCAGATCATTGCAGGGGGTGAGGCTAGACTAAACCAAATGGAAATGAATTGACACTCATGGCAATTAAATGTAAGCCATAACAAAATAAAGCACTTAACACATGATCATGACAGCATGTACCAAGAGCCTCTGGAACTACTTACTGTGAGGTTGCCTTTTTCTCAGAAAAAACCCTCAGGCAGAAATCTGCTTCATGGCCAGGCTCAAACGAACTTGGAATAATCGCATAATGACCAGGGGGAAGCTTAAATCTTTCAGAAATTTCTCTCACGTTAATGAAGGTTTTACTTCTAGCCTTGGAAGCATTATAGCGGAAAAAGTCTTTTGGCAACTGTTCATCTTTTGGTGGGCACTGGAAAAAATTAGAGGAATGAGTCAAATTATTTATTCAAAAATGACTGTTTTTAAGTATATTACAGCAGAAACAAGTCCTTGAAAAAAGGCCAGTGGTCTAGTGGAACCAACTTGATAAACAAAGTGGAAATAAATAAATAAATAAAACATGTAGTTCAAAGACTTTATTATGTGTAGCTTTTGTATGTTATGTGGAACTAAGCAAGTTGATATATCAACAGCTAAACAGGAAGAATTATTTGACAGCTTAGTTTACCCACTGAACTTCAAACAAATTAGCATTTGATGCAAAAATTACTCTTACCATATTATTAGTGATTTAAGGAAAACAGACAAAAATCTATCAAGAAAGAATATCTTTTATGACTATACCATAGTCACTAATATTGAAGTAGTTAATGTGGCTCAGTTATCCAATCAAGTCAGGTTTGCATAGTGTGCATAACATATACAACTGCACAGCACTCCTTTGTCCACTGTTTAATTTTAGCTTGTAGAAACAGTCCCTGTAAAGTCTTCATGTTCTTCCCATTAAAAACATGCAAAGCTGAGGATGAACTAAAACAGTCTAAAAACAAGAATAACTACAAAATCATTCTTTAACTATTTTAGAAAGTTATGAAGTAATGCTCAACAATGTTTCAAGCTTATTCAAAATACTATTCATACTCACCTTAATAAAATAGCTAACATAAAACTGACGAATTCAGTGTCAGTTTTGCCAGTCACAATTACATTTGCACCGATTCCTCAGTTCTTGTCTAGCATACTCACTATGAAACAAATCATCTCAGCCCTCTTTAAAACTAAGAAAATCACATCCATGAGATGCTATAACATACCAGGCTGACCTCATAAACTCAGACGTTGTAAACATCTTCTCCCTGGACTCATGCTAGTTTGACATTGCCAAAGGCAAACCCTACCTCCTTAATATTGTTAACATCTTCAAAGAAGTCACTGAAGTCATGCAGTGTGGCTGTGTAGTGCAACATCTATAGAAACAGTAGAAAAACAAAACAGGAGGTGGTACAGCCATACTATACAAGAATAACCTTACACTCAGCATTATTGACCACCCCCATGCTTCTAATAATGCCCAAACCATATTCCCTAGACTAAAAATCAACTCAAAGAAATATGAAAACATAATCAAAAGCTACACCTCCCCAGCAATAAACTAGAATCTGTATTACATTGGGTACATAGGACCCTCCCCCAGGAAACAATTATAATGGAAGACTTTAATATCAATTGGTCCACCTGCAATTCATCTCACCCTACTGTGCTCATCAACCTCTACGGTTTCACACAAGTAAGTCAAACTTCAACTAGAACTGATAAAGTTACGAAAAAGGAGTCTAAACTCGACTGGATGCTTACCAATTGTTCTATACTATCTCACCATTCTAGCTGCATAAACTTAGTGATCACCTCCTGACCTTCATTCTATGACACCAAGTAAATCCAATAAAAGTCACTTCCTTTACAACAAATTGGCTACATAAAAAACTTCACCCCCAGGTCTTTTTATCTACACTCAAACTTACTGGAAACCCCTCAAACCTCCCCCCTTGATAAAGCAGTAGAACATTTTAACAATATGTTTTTAGACATCCTAAATAAATTAGCCCCCACTAGAACTGTCAGAACTAAATCTAACCTTGCTCCTTGGCTTACCAAACAGACAAGATCACTTTTAAAAGAAAGAGATAAAGCTTGGGATATATGGCTCCATAATAAAAGAGGGACTAACTGGAAAAAATTCCTTGAATTAAGAAACAAATCCAAAAAGCAAATCAGGATTGACAAAAGAACCTACTATGCTGATATTCAATTGAAACACAAAAATAATCCACAAAAGTTTTGGTCTGCCATTAATAAAATTCTACAACCAGGCAAAAATGGCATGCCCTCTCCATCAGTCAATAACTCTACTGACAATATCGCTACTCAGTTTAACAATCACTTTACCGAATCTATTCCAGCCCTCACTAACAATAACTGACCCTCAACCTACCCCAATCTCTTATCCTCACCTCACACAGACAAATTCTTTTCTCTACAACCAGTCCCAACAAATACCATAAAAACACCTAAAGAAACTCAAACCTACAACCCTTGCAGTAGATACACTTCCAGCCAAATTTCTCAGAATTGCAGATGAAGCCATTTCATACCCAGTCTCCATACTAATCAATTGATCCTTCTCTGAAAATCACATTCCTGCCTTCTGGAAAATATCTTATATAGTTCCACTCCACAAAGGAGGGAGCTCTACAGAGCTATCAAACTACTGACCTATTGACATCTTATCACCTTTATCAAAAATAACATTAAATCTCCTGCTATTTAAGTGTCACAGTTACACAACACTTGACTCATAACCTATGAGCAAACTAAGACTTACATGACCATAATCACTGTTTTTGGCACTTGGTTTTTGCGTTGTTTTTCTCACAGCTGCATTGAGTGTTTCTGTGTTGAATATCTGCACCGTTTGACCTTTTTCACAGTTTTAGTTAAAACTGCTGCTCTCCTCACAGTGGCACCTAGCAGTGATATGTATAGACACTGATCTCTTGAAGTGTAAGCTTCCCTTAAAATACTCTTACGGTCTAGACAATTTTTTTTAACTACTAGACCATCTAGTTTGCAAATATACTCATCAAGTGTCTTAAGTTATTGACCTATTCAATATTTAAATTTCCCTCACTCCTCCTTAGTAAATCAGTAGCAATAGATATGCACTTTCTGACTCTCTCTGTGGCCATTCTGGTTGAAATGGGTATTCTGAGGCATTGTAGCACTTGCCTCATGAACACTGACAACCCACGTATTCTTAATAAAACAGATAAAGTATGCGAGAAGTGGAAATGCACTTAAATGCTAGAGGCAAAGCTCTTTCTTACAACCAAAACCAATCCTGAAGAGGTTGTCAGTGATACTTGCACCATGTCTACTGCACAGAGTACACACCCTACACATAAATTACTTATGATGATGAACTTACAAGTAACCTTCCTAAAACTAATACCTCCTGCACAGCTAAACTTAAAAAGGGCCCTCAGCCATCATATAAACACTACATTAAAATACCACCCACAGCTTCATATAGTAACACTGTATCCAACGCCTCTACTGTTAAGCCCTTAAAGCAAACCAAATGCACAGCCAAATTTCCTGGTCATTAATGATTCTATAGTGAGGCACATCAGTGTCCCCTTCATCAGACTGAGTAAGTTGAGAGTGATGGTTAGCTACCTTTTGGGGGCTAGGATCCGTCCAGTCACACAGGCACTCAGGTCATTGAACCATTGATACCAGTACGCCTCTGTCTTCCTCTATATGGTTGTTCATGACGGAGACACACCTCCCTTGACTAAATGAAGTAAGACATGATTGAGCTCACTGGTTATGTGTCTCAGGCAGGTATTAGCCTGGCACTCTGCAGCATACCATCTTCTCCAAGAATGATGCCATGTTACCAACAGAAAATGATTGATTTTAACAACTGGCTTAACTTACACTACATTGCCATGGATGATCTGCACTTATCCCTTTTAAGCTTTCAGACACTCCATAGTGCCTTTTTTTAATCAATGCCAAACTGAAAAACCTTCCAACTTAACTGAACCTATGAAGGAATATCTGAAGGTGGTACTGTTAAAGAAACTCCACTCTCTGTAAGCCTTCCTCTCCCTGGAGAGTGCAGACATCGGTCTAGTAACAGAGACATTAATTAATTTAAAAAATGAATTAATTTTATTTATTTAACATTTGTTGACTGGGACAGTCTGACTGGTCTAGAGCCCTTTTTCAGCAAAGGCCTGAGGAGGAAAGCTCCACAGTACAATTACATCACAGGACATAGTTTAAAGTTGCAGAGAGTAACCCAGCAGTGTAAGGTTACAATGTCTTTCACACTTTTACACCCGCTACTGCACAGGAGGGAGCTAAAGGTAGAGGAGTCTCAGTCTATATTATAAGCAACCTCAAATCTCGACTGGTTAAAGTGTATAACCCACTGGAACGCCTATATGTGCAACTCATCATAAACAGAGTCTCATAATTATCCCTCTACTCAGTCTCATACAGACTGCTCAGAGGTGACCTGTGTTTGGCATACAAGGCCATCTCAGACCCAGCCTTGATGGAGTTGCTGCATATCTGTAAGTCAAACTTCACTCGTGCAACAAGCATACAAGGCCTTATCCTGGTCTGTGATATTAACAGAACTTGTTGGTGGGATAGAGTTGTGTCCCAAAGACTCCCCTATCTGTGGAATAGACTCCCTCTCCATGTCAAGCAGAGTACTTCTCTAGCCCTCTTTAAGAGGAACCTGGATGACTGGATGGGAAACAGAAAATACACCCCTGGGATCCCGCCTGTGACCCTGCTGGACAGACGAAATAGGTACTGACTTTGAGGGAACATGCCCCAAATTCTTGGCTACGCTTATAAGGGCCTCTGGCCCAATAGTCTAGTAACCTATACCATATTCTTGAAACCTGTAGGTTCCACTCTATGTCCCAGGAAAACCATGCTTCCTATCTCAATGTACTAGAGTCCATCACTATTCTACCCAATATGATCTACATGGGGGATCTCAAATACTACTCTATAGACTGCGACTCTTATACCACTTCTAATGCATAAGCCCAGTGATTCCTAAACTTCGTTAATACTAACATTCTGAAACAGCTGGTCCATTCCCTTACCAGGGGTACAAACATCCTTGATGTTGTACTCATGAATATGGGGGAGTGATGCTCCTCACTCTGTGTAATGTCCAAACATATCAGATAAGGTAAAAATTAAATCTGGGGACCCAGTGAAACCAAAAACTTTTAGGAACTATTCCATGGCTAACCTCTCGCTACTAAGCAACACCTGGGCTAAATTCCCAGCACCCCCAAACCAAGTAAACACCATAGCATATACTGAGTTATTTACAAAATCCTTCTACAGCCATATCAATAGCAGTACAGATAAAGCTGTGCCCACTTGTATTAAGCATAAGACAAACTCAAAAGACAAGCCACCTTGGTGGAATCACAATATTAATTGGTTATACGACAAAAGAAAAAAATCTTAGCCAAGCATGGGAGGAACAAAGCTCAACATACTAAAAGCCCCTGACCAATATAAACAGACAGCTAAAGGGTTAATTAATACTTCAAAGACTAAATTTGAATTAAAAATAAATTCTCAGACAAAAGACAAACACAAAGCTTTCTACAGCTATGTCCGTGACCTTAGAGGAAATACACAACAATGAGCAGAGGCTATTGCAAATAGCATCACCCACACTGAACCTGAGGCCTTTGCCAACTTTTTGGCTGACAGCTTCAGCTCAAATTTCTCCCCCCAATCCCCCTGATAGTCCAAATGAAATAGTGAATACTACAATCCCCCCAGCCATTACTAGGGAACAGGTCATCAATGTACTTTCCAAGGCCAAGAACACTACATTGATGGGTCCTGATAACATCCTGGAACACTTACTAAATAGCATGAAACATGACCTGTCTTGTCCACTTGAATTATTTTTCAACTGGAGCCTACAGTCAGATTTTGTGCCCATGGAACAGAAGATGGTTACACTCATTTCCCTGCACAATGGAGGTCCAATCACCGATCTTCGTAACTACAGGCTTATAAGTGTGACCAGCCTCATATGTAAGGCTATAGAAAGAATTATCATGGACATGATAAACAAGGACATAGGTAACTTCAATGAGACCAATGACTGGTGTCAAAACCATAGCCTTAAGCTTAATGCCAAAAAATGTGTCGTCATTCCCTTTGGGAAAAACTCTAATTACCACATCGATGGGAGCCCACTGAACACTCAAGGCGTTATAAGAGATCTGGAGACACAGGTTGACAGCAACCTCTCCTTTGACCACCACATTGCCACTGTGGTCAGAAAGTCCTTCTATGTGGCACATCTCATTACCAAGGGTTTTTCATCCAGGAAGAAAGAGGTCATCATCTCTCTCTACTCTTCCCTCATTAGGCCACTCATCGAGTATAATACCCCATTTGGCATGTACCTCACTAGACACATGCAACAGCTGGAAAGGCCACAAAAGTACCTCACAAAGATGATCCTAGGCCATAAACACATGTCCTACATGGACAGACTCAAAAAGCTCCAGCTATTCTCTGTCTCATATCATCTGCCCTAGATATTCTGCTGAATATCCATTCTGAAATCCTCTCATTGTCAAATTTGCATGCTCATTTATTTCCAAATGTGTCTCTTGCAGCATTACTATTTGCACTCTGCATTTCTTAATAGAATTCAATACTCTTTCCATTTTATCTATACTTGTAAGGCCATTCATGTTCCAGGATAATATGGACAGCATAGCCAGCAGGATAAAAAGCTATTCTTCCCACCAATTATACATGACAATGTTTTTGAATGTGTATTTCCAGATTTTGTGTTACATGTGTATACTATTTGGCAGGCTGATCTGTTGTGCAGTTGTTTCTTCTCATCCCCATTCAAACCTATGTTACATTTTCAAGATTTTTTGTTCTAATGAAAACTCTCAAAAAAAAAGTTAAATACATAACACCCCTATCCGCTATTAACTTGGAGAAAACACAAAAACTATATACGTCTTCAAAATAAGAAGTTTAACCATCCAGAAGGGAACAGTTGCTCGAACTTGACAACTACACCTACAGGCATTGCTTAGCCTAAATCTGAAGTTTCCCATGCTAAAGTAGATGCTACAGCATGTGCTCCCACTTACACTGATTGTTGTCTGTTCTTTTCTTATCTATTTTCCCCTCCCAGATATCAAAAATAGCTTGTATGCTTTTAGAAAACATTACGTTTTAGCCCTAAAGAAAAAGTAGACTGGCTATCTTTAAATAAAACTAAACTACACTGTTCTATTAACAGCATTAAAGTATTATGGCTGCTAGGGAGGTTGTTACCTCTTATTCATTACCCGTAATTACAAACTTTAATTTTTCACTGAGCAGTTTGCCTTTGCACCTTTACATTTTGGATTTTCATCAGCAAAGTCTACTCAACATTTTCAGAATTAACTGCTTGCACCTGCAGACATCTTTTCTCCATGCAAATGTACTCAGCAATGAATCTTTGTAAATTTCAATCAGAAAAGAATGCACAGCTATCCTCAGCTGCAGACATCTCAACAATATCTTTGCAGTTGTAAGAAGCTAGCATTTCATGGATTTCATTTTCTCTTATTTTTAAAGCCTGCATGCTCTATTTACAGCTTAAGCCAAAGGTAATAATCTAGACATTCACCCTTGTAAAATAAAAATAAAATATCCTAATTCTACATATGATAAAATCAGTGCACTTTTACAGTCCACTCCTCACCCCAGCAGCCCAAGATCACAGCATATGAACATTAAACTTGTTTTTGTCCAGCCTTTTTTCTCTAGTTATACTGTTAAAACTATATTTCTTGTAACTAAAAAAGTACTTGTTTACTCTAATATCTTTACCACATAAAACAGTCACTGAAAAGATTGCCCTCACATTCAAAATACCATTGACAACACACTACACACAACTGTTTTACTGTATAGATACAGTTTATATCATGAAATGTTTTATACAAATACTGATAAGAACAACATTGTTTTACTTACAGTTAATTGTCCTCCTTTTAGTGTCCTTCTAAACATTAATGACATAAAGTTGGGTATGTTTTACAGCCCACCCACACATTTAACAAAGTCAACATTAGCCTCTTTTTCTTGCAAAACCATATTTATCAAATGTGATAATATCTTTTATAGTCTTCCATTTATTCACTAATTTCAGAGGTGCTAGTCTTCCTCCTGTTCATTTCCATCTCCCAACACCAGACTCTGGTTCAAATCAAAGGTACTGATGATACTTCTAGTCAACTCCTGCAATTTTTTCCCTCTTTCAAGCCTTTTTCTTTGGATCATTGGAAATTTTTTCACTGGCAAAGTCTCTATAACCCTTACTACTAGAAAAATGAGAAGCAGAGACCTCTTCTGCTTGCTGGCTTTTTGTTGTATTTTTTTATTTCCTCCTTAGTCTGTTCTGCATCAAAAATGACTTTGATACTCCAGTAAAAACAGTTTGAAGACAGCTGCACACATCAGGTCGAATCTCATACCAGCCCCTTGAAATTCCCAAATTGCTGGGATAAAAAAATAGCCTCTGTTCTATGTGGTGTACAACGCATAATCATTTTCTACAAACACTCTGTTGTCTCCAATTTTTAATACTTTGCACTTCTGCCACAATTTTGTCAGGATCAGCTCTTAATTTTGATATGGTTACATCTATACTAATATAGGTCTTGGCTGCTTTCCCATGGCCAGGTTTGGAGCACAAAATCCATGGGCACTTTCAATTAACAAATTATCCTGTAGAATATCAGTCCAGTTACTTATTTGTGCTTTCATAAAATTAATACAGTTTGTTCCTTCCAGTTTATCTGGTACAGCAGAAAATGTCAGGTTTTCTCTGTATACGCTGTCTTCTAACTCTACTATTTTTTAACAGTTCTTCTTGAGAAACCTCATATTCAGCCAGCTTCTTCTTCATGTCAGTTTCTGATATTTGCAGTTTTATCAATTCATCTGAATGGCTAGTGAAAAATTCCTCTATTTTTCCAGGCTTTCTTGTTTAAATTGATATATTCTTTCAGTGCTTCATTTATTTTAATCATCTCTGAGTACATTTAATTTATTTTTCCTCTAAATTACAGGAAGCCATATCTTGAACTAAAGCTGAAGCTTGAACTGCTTTTTGATGAACAGCTTCAGAATCCTTCTCAGACAGTATTTTCTTTTCACCTTTGTCAGTTGATTTTCTTTTCAAGTTTTCTAATTTTCTTCTTTGCTGGCATCCAGGCACTGTGTTTTCTAGCCAATAACTGAAGTTTACCAAAAAATAATTTTCAATGGCACTCCTTTTTGTCAGTTTATGTTTTCACACTGGGAAAGCTGAAGTTATGCTGCTGATCAGTGTGCAGCCATTTTGGAAGTCCAGGGACTGCTATTGGTGCAAAGTATAGTTCTGTGTGCATGTTCAACACAATAACATTTTTGAGGAAGAGATCATTGTAACAGTAATTTGCAATTCAGGGTTTTTTCATTAGAGAAGCTGCACTGGTTTTGGTCATTTTTCCATAGCTGTATGGTCCCCTTGTGTAGGTCATTGCTGGTTTTGCCTGGTGTAGGTACTGATGTCTCTCAGGGTACAGTTTACTGAATGTGTTCACATCATGTCTTCAGAGCAATGAACCACTTAGAAAGATATGCTAGTGGGAGGCAAACTGTGAAATAAAGAACTTTGTTGAGGTCTTATAGGAAACTTTATATAGGTTCATAGGTTCATAGGTAAGTACTAGGCTATCTGCCCATGGGCATTTATAAGCCTAGCCACAGAGTGATGGCTTTCACCTCCCCATTAGATTAGTAACCTGGGCCTCTGTCAACAGGGCTCCTGAAGTGATCCCAGGGTAGAACTTACGATTACCCATCCACTCATCAAGATTTCTCTTGAAGAAGGTCAGAGAGGAGCTCTGTCGAATATGGATTGGGATTCTATTCCAGAGTGATGGAAGTCGCTTCAACAGGAATCTATCTCTCCAGCATGTCCTGTTTATTGTTGTACATAGGTTCAAGTCGCTAGAACGAGTGGTTCTGAGGGATCTCGTTTTTTTGAGGTGAAGCATGTCCATTAGTTCAGAGTTTGACATGGCCCTATAGGTCAGGCATAGGTCACCTCTGAGCAGATGGTAAGCAACTGTGAAGAGCTGGAGCTTTTTTAATCATGCTTCATAGGGTAATTGTTTAAGGCCCTTAATCCTCTTAGTGAGGTACTTCTGTGGTCTTTCTAGTTGTTGTAGGTGTCTAGTGAGGTACATCCAAATGGGGCATTGAACTCTATTATGGGCCTAATGAGTGAGGAGTAAAGGGGCACAATCACCTCCTTGGATCTGCATGAGAAACCCTTTGTGATCAGATGTGTTGCATAGAAGGATTTCCTGACTGTTTTGGCTATGTGGTTATCAATGGAGAGCATGCTATCTACTTGGGTACCCGGGTCCCTAATTACTTCTTCTGTACTTAGTGGATTCCCATCTATGTGGTAGTTTTTAGGTACTTTGTTTTTCCCAAATGGGATTACTATGCATTTTTTGGCATTTGGCTAGAGGCCGTGACTTTGACACCAGGTGTTTGTCTCTGTGAGACCCTTTTACAGGATGTCTGTGTCAGCTGGAGAGTCAATTATTTCACCCAATTTACAGTCATCTGAGAACTTGGTTAGCCACAGTCCCTTCGCCTTTGCCTGTACTTCAGACAAATATATACCGAACAGGAGGGGTCCCAGGACTGAACCCTGTGGGACTCCGCTTGTGACTGGTTTAGAGTCAGACATGGCGCCTGCAACTCTTATCATGTGGGTTCTGTCTGAGAGCCAATTGGCAACCCATCTCATGACATGGGGGTTTATATTTAAGCTGGTGAGTTTGTCTAAGATTCCTGAGTGTGGGATGGTGTTGAACGCTTTAGCGAGGTCGAGATACGCTGTGTGGACCACCTTCCCTTTATCTATGGCCTTGGTGACTGTTTCGAAGAAGTTGACCAAGTTCAGGAGGCAATATCTGCCTTTAAAAAAGCCGAACTGGGTGGGGTCCAGTGTCTGGAGGTTCCCAATGTCCCTGTTAATGAGCTCCATGATAATGTGTTCCATGGCTTTGCAGACCAAGCTAGTCAAGCTTATAGTGCGATAGTTCCCAGGGTCAGTTGTAGCACCACCTTTGTGGAGTGGTATGACTGTTGCTGTACACCATTCTTTGGGTACATAGCCTGTAGAGAGGCTGAGTTTGAATAGTGATTTGAGATGGGGGGGGGGTTAGTTCATTTTGAAGCTCGTGTAAGACACAACCTGGGATAGCATCTGGTCCCATTGATGCTGTGTTTTTGGCATTTGCAAGGGCTGTCTTTACTTGTGTGTCTGAGATATCTGGAGCGCCACATTCTTCTGGGATGGGTGCTAGCCCCTTTGGTGGAGAGGGGTGGGGGTGAAGTTTTCACTGAACTTGTCAGCCAAGATGTTGGCGATGTCGGTTGGTTCAGTGTATTTATGGCCATTATGCACTAGCTCGGAGCATATCTGAGAGTTTGCCCCTAGACTCTTGACATAGTTAAAGAAGGCCTTGTGGTTATCCTTAGATTCATTGGCTATATTTCTTTCGAAGTTGGCCTTGGATGATTTAATGAGGGAGTGCAGTTTTTTACTGATGTTAATCAGAGATACCTTCTTATTTTGGGATTTTGTTCTATCTTGCAGGAGTTTCCTCCTTCTGTTGTAAAGTTTATTTATGGCCGGGATCAATCAGACTGGCTTCCTCTTTTTTGAGGAGTTGGTCTTGGTTTTACTTGGGATGGCTTGGTCCATGCATTCTTGAAGGTGTTCATAGAATGCACTTGTAAAGGATTCTGCCGATGGGTCATCATTTTCCATTTGATTGGGAGCTTTGCAACTTCCCACCTCGGTCTTGAGGAGTGCAAAGTTGGCTTTAGAGAAGTTTTTTACCTTGATTTCCTTGACTGGGGGGGGGGGGGGTCGGGATGTGGATGTCCAGTGTGATTAGTTTGTGATCTGATCTTACCAATGACGAGTTTACCTCAGGTGTGGAACATAGGTTCCCCATGTTGGTGATGACCAGGTCCAGTATGTTGTCACCTCTTGTGAGAGTGGTGACCAGCTGTTCAAGGGCATTTGAGTTTATAAACTCAAGGAAGCATTGGGCTAGGGCATTTGAGCTTGAGTAGTTTTCCCAGTCAATGTTTGGATAGTTGAAGTCACCCAGTAGCATGGTGTTGAGTAGAATCTTCATACTTTCTAATGTTCTCAGGAATGCTGCGTGAGGGTCCTGAGACAAGGTGGGAGATCTGTAGCAAGCTATAAATTGAACAGTCAATTTACCCGCTGTCAATTGCACTTGGATGGTCTCTAATTCCGCGTGCTGTGCTACTAACCTGGAGGTGTGGGTGTTCTTGATGAATATAGAATATGGCATCTTGTAAGTGTAATGTAAAACAGATGAAGAAAATGTGTGCACATATGCATATGTGTTTGTGTGTTTGTGTGTGTGTGTGTGTGTACATGCATGTCTGCATGTAAGATTGTGTGTGCCTGCATATATATATATATATATATATATATATATATATATATCTATATATATACACACACACATGTATATGTGTGTTTGCGTGTGTGCGTGCGTGTGTGTGTGTGTGTGTGTGTGTGTGTGTGTGTGTGTGTGTGTGTGTGTGTGCGCATGTATGTGTGTGTGTGTGTGTGTGTGTGTGTGTGTGTGTGTGTGTAATGTCCTAACTCCTCGCAAACTGTTGGCAAGCCATTTGGAGGTGGGCATGCAGTGGCACTGGGGCGAGTGCAGCTCTACCTCTGGGGTGATGCAGTGATTAATACCCTGCCCATTACCCTTCTGTTACTGGTTCTCAGTCTTTATCAGGGTCTGTGACATCAGGTGCAGTCAGCACACTGCTTCATCTTCCAGACATAAGCAATTAGCAGCTCTCTCTTGTTCATCTTCATTTTCTTCAGCACCCAGGCTTCTAGTCAAACCCATGCCATTTGAGTTATAGTTGAGATTTATACCTCAATGGCATGAAGCTAATACAAATTGGTACCACAGTCTAATCTAAGACTGTGGAACAACTTGCCTAATAGCACTAGACCTATCCTTTCAGTATATTTCATCTTTCAGTGTATTTCATTCTCATAGATGACAATTAAGAAATATGGGCAAAATATTTCAGACTATGTATTCCTTGATGGCTGACAATTCTAGACTGGGGCTGTTTATTGCTCATTGTTCTTCAGGTAATACTTGGATGAAGGCTGTGCCCAACTGTCATGGTAAAATACTACCAAAGAAATATATCACAAAGGAGAAACAAGTTCTCATCTTGTAGTAATTACAATGTTGATTAGCATCTTGAGTGTGTGTGTGTGTGTGCGTGCGTGCGTGTGTGTGTGCGTGCGTGCGTGTGTGTGCGTGCGTGTGTGTGTGTGCGTGCGTGTGTGTGTGCATGCGTGCGTGTGTGTGCGTGCGTGTGTGTGTGTGTGTGTGTGTGTGTGTGTGCGTGCGTGCGTGCGTGCGTGTGTGTGTGTGTGTGTGTGTGTGTATGTTTGAAGGGGTATACTGCATTTTATCATTCTTGATTAGTATAGCATCCTTGTCAACAAAAAATGCCATTCTTTGTTAATCAATCAAATTAGTGTCTGATTAACACATGAACTGAATGTTGGACAGATATGGCTGTGAGACAGATAGTGTAGTAGGCTGGCTTAAATCCTTATGCATCTGTGCCAGGTATATCTCTTTTCTGTATTTACATACCATTCTTTCATTAGACAATACTTACCATCTGCATTGTGGCAGCTATATGAGTGGTATTACTGCGCAGCAGTCCACAAAGTCTTTTTTATTTTTGGGCATAAAAAAATTCAGAAAGTTGCAAAGCTGTTCTTATCCACATGCAGTATAAACATGGTGCATCTGCAATATGCATTCAGCTTACTCAACAATGGGCAACAGGACATTTCTAGAAAGAAACTGATCTTCCACATATAAACGTTATGTTGCCTCCAATAGCACAAGCTAAAGAATTATAACAATAAGAAAGATATTGCACTTGTTAACCATTCATTAAACAATTCTGATTGAATACTGCCTAGTGACAAGGTTTAAATTATATTTCATTTATTTCTAATTAGTAAACTTGTAGACTAAGATAAATAACTTTATGTACACCATTTCAGGCAGTGTCTTAGAGAAACATTACAGCATAACAGTATATTGTTTAAATGTACCTCTGGATTTATCTGCAACTCTATAAAGACAGCTGTGATATGTGACTTTAAGAGATAAGAAATGAAAGCTGCATACCTCATAAATTGCAAATCCGACAGTAAGGAGTTCTGCTCCAACCTTTCTGAGCTTGCGTCTATTTTTTTGCATTAAAGCTATAATGACTGTACATCCAGACTTGTCATCATCTTTGTCTGTCAGATGAATTTTGAACTGGGGATTTGTCCAAAAGGTATCTAAATATAGTGAAAATCAACAAAACATAATCATCTAAACTTGAGAAATATAACTGTACAGCCATGCTGCACATGTCACTTCATTGTTTGTATACCGTTATTACCGTTATTTATTGATTTACTGTCTGAAATTTGATATTTTGGTGGTCTGGCTAGTTGTTAAATTCCCCTTCTTCAATGGATGTTTCACTACAATAGATACCACCAATGTTTTAATGTGGTGGACAGGAAATTATTTGACTACACCATTACCCTGCCTAATAAACATGATGGCATTACAGCGACTTGGGATTAGATTAACAGAACCCATGTTAGAGGCAGAGAGATGTCCCAGAAAAACAATACCAAAAAAAATTGAATTGATAGAAACAGAAACATCTGCCAAAGTAAATGAAAGATGGCAAACAAAGGAGTTCTGTTGTAAGGCTGGAGAAACTAGGCTCTGAAAGAGTGACAACAGACATAGACACAGGGTCACATTTAGCACAAACAAGGGGGTATTAGAAGGAAAAAGAACAAGAACAAGAATTTAAATTGAATGAATACAGTGTTCGGCAGCTATCAATAGTGGGAAGGGAACAGCAAAGAAGACTGCAGAATGATTGAGTTCCATTTGTATGTTTGAGGTCTGTAAGTGCTATCCTTGGAACAGCAAGAATTTAAGCATGGTAACAAGCAAATATTACTAGTCAAAAATAGATGTATCTTAAGAGTATTTTCTCTTCTGCAAGGTTCATTTATGTAAGTAATGGGAAAGTGGGGGAGCAGTTCCCCCACATCAGGGTGCTAAATGTTTTTTAGTTGTAACACTGAGCTTCACATATCACTGCTATGTTGCAAGGATCACACTTACTTTTTTGGAGTTTCAGTACTTAGGTTTTGATTCTTAAAATTCTAACAGGGTATATTGTCTAGGTATGTGTCTGGCTCTGGATGAACTGTACTTCTCTTAAAATGTTAACCTGAGAGAAGCCTTTTAAACTCATATTGCAGTCATTGACGCAGCTTGAATCAATACTCCTATAGTCTGTTCACTGATTAGTGGCATCTGCTTTACCAAATAAAGGACAGAAAGATTATTGTTATACGGGCTATTTTTAATTTTTGGCTCTGAATGTTGTGAACAGAGTTGATTCAATGATCACTGAAAACTGGTGTTATGACAATGAATTGCTGCATTTCTATTGAGCATTAGTGAGAAATCAGTCAAGAATTATATTCCGTTCAGTTTGAGGAATAGATGTGAGTTCATTAATTAGTTGAATCACTGCATATTGCTAAGAAGGTCAGGCAGGGGACCTGATATTTGTTGATTCTAAGGGAATGGAAATCTCTCATATAAGTGAATTGTTTTCTCAATTGTGAGGTATTTCCAGATAATATTTTAGGTTTTGGCAGCAAAAATTGGAGGAGGGTAATAAACCAGTCTAGGTATTAACTTGAGCTGGCCAGTGAAAATGCACTTGTACAATGACTGGTCTGAGTCTAACTCAAATAACTGAGTAAGATTATAACTAAACAGGGGGTCACATTTCTGCCTGCAACCACAAGTACAACAGTACCTGTTCAAAATCCAGGTCTTTGGCTATGGAAAATATAATGCTGTTCTGTAGTGAGGAATGTTATCATTTAGTTTCAGTCATGATTCTATTACCCCATAGTGTATCAACCTGGTCTAGTTATATCTAGGCTTCCAGTGAAGCAAATCACCTGTGAATACAATCATTAAGGCTAAATGTTGCTTGGCCTTTTATGCTTAGGAATGCAGGTACCAATAGTCTAGGGGAAAGTTCACTGTAATCTGACAACAGAAGTGTTATTATCATCAGTGGAAGTAATCTGTGTTACAGGAGAGCAGATTAAAGGGGGATGGATATCTGTGATCTCTCTCTCTCTCGCGCACACACACACACACACACACGCACACGCACACACACACACACACACACACACACACACACACACACACACACACACACACACACACACACACACACAGACACAAGCGCGTGCACTCTCATTCACATACCATATGCACATCTACAGACAATCTAAAGGACTGTCAGTTCACCTACGGTGCCTTTGAGATGGGAGATGAAACAGCAGCACCCAAGAGAAAACTACACTGATACAAGGACATACAGACTCCACAAAGAAGGCATTAGGTGCTGATTCTTCACCTGGATTGAACGACACAATCAATATTAAATGTTTTCTATTATATAGGTAGTAAGGCTAGTATTAATTGTATTTAGTATGTTATTATGAATATAAGCAGATCAGATAGTTTAATTTTTATGTTGAATGCATTCATTCGATAGGTAATTTACACTTACATCTGACTAAGACTGTTTGAATTCATTTTCAAATTCATTTAAAGCGCAAAAACATTGTATCTTTGAATTAATGTTAAGATTATGATCATAACATTTGAGACAATGACATTCTGAGATAGAATATATTAGTATCTGTATTCTAAGAAGTTGGGTATCAATAATAATAGTATTAACATTATGAAGTTATAGTTTATTGTTCATTTCATAATTATATATATTTTATATTTTTTATTTGCTAAGAAAGTAAAACATATATAATTTTTAATTAAATAATTTTAAAAGTAATGTTAAATAGATAGAATTTATATATTTAGTATTGACTTTGTTTACCATAACATAATGAATTTGGAATGATTTTTTAATTTTAGTACTAAGTATTG